>NC_056751.1:58170080-58180080 GCF_019279795.1 Protopterus annectens | reverse complement strand
TGCAGAGAAGCATTTAAATGAAAATGAAATCAATGACCTTTAATTTAAGCATGTATTCTCAGTACAGACAAAACACAAAGGAATGCCTAATTGGTGGGAAAGCTGTTTGAAGAATGTGTCTTGACAGGGCTGGGACTAGAAGAAAGGATTGGGGAGCATCACTGGACCAGATGAATGCACTACAGTTTGAAACTTGAATGGTTTTAGCAATGAAGTAGCAGAGGTATTTACATTCCTCAGATAACTGGGTAGAACGAGACACCAGAATGACATGGCAAAGATTTATCTTTTAAAAAGTATGCAGAAATAGGAAAGGACGCTTGTGAACTACTGGTGCTTTAAATGATAGTATTATTGTGACTGGAAGGCAGCTTTATTTCACTTATGTATATGCTTTTATACTGGGGATCGGTATGATTTATTCACTGTGAACCCTGTGGAAGGCACAGCTCACTATGATGATGTAATCAGTGCACATATCTGTTGTGATAGTGTTCAGCACTATTGTGCTCTTTCAGTGTGAGGTACCATTTCCTGTGGAATGGGATTCTCACTACATTTAACACCACTGTGTAAGCTACAAGTCTTGCATGGTCATTAGCATTATATCCAATGAATGTGTTTGTGCTCCCTACCACCTTACATTGGGCTTCACAATGCTGAGGTTACAGCCACCAACTAAAACAGAACGGGGGTTTATACTCCGTATACAATTAGGTATGACACTTAGTGTGACAGCAATGCTATATGTCACCAATTTGAGCATGTTTTACTGTTTATTTATTTTGTTTTCAATTTCCCTGCTGGTAACTATGTTGGTCTAATGACCTTTTTCAGATACAAACTACGTACAGAGCAAAACAGGTGACAAGTAAGATGAGTATATTCATAAGTCAGTTTACAGAGAATGCAATCAGTTCTATAGTTAGAGATAAAATATTACGATAACTGTGACAAAGGCTTGTAAAATTAGACAGGCACACCATATACAATATAAATAATATAACATATGCACTATGTACAGTACAAATAATACAGAATACATACAGGCAATACAAAGAGGTAGAGCTGCAGACATCATATACTAGGAGCATCTCATTCACATTGTGAATGAATTTTCAGTTCTGATGTATAGCCAGTATTATGAAAGTATGAGCATTTAGCTTCTTCTAAAAGAGATTCTTTTAATGCTTTATCTGAAAATCTCTAATGTTTGCGTTTACTCTTTACTTCATTCTGTAGGCAGTTCCAAAGTGCAGTATCTGGCATGTTTGAATATGGGCCTGCAGAGTGCAAAATTGTCATATTGGCTGCTTCTAAGTGTGCAGTTTTGTTCTCTCAGTGTGGGGGTGCAATATCCCATTGTAAGACTTTTGAATATGTGTCCCCAGTAGAAGTGTAGCCCTACTGGGTATTGGGAGCCAATATAATACCTTACGTCTTTCACAGTGATGCATCCTTTGTTTGGCTACCCCATCTGTTTAAAGGCAGAATACTGATGTTCTTTGCTGCTTCACTTTAAAACACTGACAAAGTCCACACATTACTCTGGACATGTATGGGATGCCTTAGTCAGTAAGAATTTCTCAGGGAATGTCTACTCTATAGAAGAGAGTTACTGCTTCTGTCACTATGGACTACAATTACTCTTTGTGGGGGTGCTGCCTCAGGGAAATGAGTGGCAGAATTAATAATTACCAAGATATACTGATGTCTATTACTCAGTTTCACAAGTAGACCCATAACATCCACAGCTATGTATCCAAAAGGGACCTCTGCAATACATAAAGGTATCAGAGGGTTCTTAAGTACTGAACTGGGTCTGTATGACAGCACTCAGGGAGGACAGCACAAAAGTTCTTTGTATCCTTGATAATACCAGGTCAAATAAATCTAACCAAAACTCTAGCCATTGTTTTGCCCATTCCTAAATGACCACACAGAATGTGTCCACAATTCAGAAAGTTTTTGAATTAATAACAGGCTCAGTGTTCCCTCCCTGTCGGATCACTCTTCATTACACATCAGAGCAGGGGTTTCTATAGGGCATGTTTTGTTGTTTTGGTTCTCTCTCTACTCACTCTGTGTTCTGTCTCTAGCCCTACTTAGGATATCATCCTATCACTTCACTTTCTTGAAACTGATACGGTTTATCTGGAAGTTAAATACGCCATTATTTTCTAAGTATCTTGATGTGATGTGAAGGCTATGCTCTCCTCCTACAAATGCAGTTATGGGCCTTTCTATGTTATTTAGTTAATCCCCTATAAAAAGTAACTCCTGACAGCAAGTCTCTTTCCCCTCTCTTTCTCTGTTTTCCCTCACTGTATTTTTCCTGCTTTTCCCTTAGAGACTTGCTTCTGTCTCATTCTGACCATCTGTTTTGGTTGGGTGGAGAGAAGTTTCATTCATTAACACCTACGTGATGTGGAATGTCACACCTCTAGCAGCCTATACACATCTTGCATTCCAGAGTACTTTCTGAAAAATAAACTTAAAAAGCACAATATAAATAAATGTAAATATTTTGTGAGCAATAAAAGTTATTAAAACTTTACAGATAGCAGTGTTATTAGTAAGAAGTCTTCTTTACCATGATAATATTAAGTGCACTCATAGTCTTTTCCATAAATACTGTATTATATCATAATGAACACAAACCCCAAATTACATTTTTATAAATTTTCACAAATGTTCATATCTTGAAAACTATACAACCTACACACATATTGTTAGAACATTTCTGTTAACCAGACATTTGCTTTTACATGACAACAAGAAATTCCTCTATAAGTGCATGTTTTTGAGATATTTACACATCTTAGGTTTCACCTAATGTCATGCAAAAGGTCACTTGTTTTTTGAAGTATTATGTAGATACGGAAATATTCCTTATTTTCATAATTATTAACAAACAACTAGTAATATTTCCAGTATAGTGTGATACAAACCAGCATTGGCAGTGAATTGTCCTGTCTCCCATAGTGATGTTTCACACCATACACCTCAATAAAATGTACGTCTCTCATTTATAAAAATATGAACATAAATAAGAAAATATGAATAACAAGTGGGAAACAAAAAGTTTTTAGGACATCCTACACTAATAATCTTAGTGTCATGTTGCCCTTTGTAATATTGCTTAATATTAGCTGGAAAGTCACTTAGTTAATGAAGCTAGACGTAAAAAAAGTTCTGGATACCATAAGGTGGAATGGGTGTGAACTGGAAGTATACAAAAAAGTGGTTTTAGGCTTGAGTGAGATAAGACACTGTTCAGGTTCCACTTTCTTTCCTTTCAGTATGGGTTCTACTTGGACTATCTCTGATTTCTGTGACTATTCCAATTCTCTTTAATGCATTCTGAATTAGGGGATTCTCTTTGTCAGTCTGTACAATGACTTTTCTTATCACTATAACTACTGAAGTCTTTTAATAAACCTTACATTCCCTGTCAGTACCTATTCTCTCAGTACTTTAATAGGAATAATTTGACAGGACACTGTAGTGCAACTATCCAACCTTTCCACTCAGAGTCAGATTTTCACTTCCTTTGTGTCTTCCAGTCCACCATTTTTTCTACTTCTGGTAGTACAGCTAGACAACCTTCCCTTCATTAGCTTTCATAACTCTTTAAACTGAGGAAAATCCTGGCTAATGATTTAATTGTGATTATACTCAACCTCTTAGCACAAAAAATCTGGACAAAGCCAAAGTAAAGGGGGGCAGCCTCAAAAATAGGGACACATTTTAAATATTGCTCTTAAAAACTTAGATATTTGCTAGAATAAAAGGTCTTGTGTTGCCATACATTTTCTGAAGGATATGAAGCCTGAAACTCAAATGACTGTCATTATTTAGTGACGTCATTCCTTACTGATTTGCCTCAAAAATCCAGGAAAAATCACAAATTCATGAGGAACAGAACAAAAATACGAGCAAAAATCTGGACAGTTTATGAAAATCTGTAAAATTGAGAAGTATAATTGTGATACAAGTTGGGCAGCAAGGCTACAGGAAGTAAAACTTTACCCAGAGAGTTTGCATTTTTTCCTGTGTTACAAGGCATTCCCTCATGCCTCTATGTGAACACGATACTTCAGCATTTCTGCTTTGTTTATGAACATTTTGCACTTTTGGCAATGTAGTCATACTTCCTGAGTACAATAAACCTAGTGACTATTTTCCTTCTACTGCAATAGCAACATTTTATATGTCTGGTGCATGCAGAATAACACAAAGAAAACATTACACCTGTTTACTTGTAAAAGACAACCATTCACAATTATTATAAAAATACTGCTATACACTCTGGAACACTTTGTTTAACAGGCTGTTGACTAGTACTAACACTTTTTTTTACAGACATAGTTGTACTACTGCACAATACCTGGCTATATGCCCTTTCTAGAGCATTTAAATAAACTGATTCAAATGATGACTCCCAGGCACAAAAGGATACTTGGGTGAAGGCTGGTTACTAGCCCTTCTGTGCATGTAAGTTTGACTGGACTACCAACTTCCCAATGTTATTAGAAAGTGCCCTATTAAATTTATCCATAGCTCATACTTCCAAAAAATGTACTTACATTATTTATGTGAAGTTTGACCCACAGTTTCAAAATATTAAACAAATCTGCTACTTAAAGGATGACTGCTTTGTCCATACAAAATGTCTGTTTATGAAATTTTCAGAACTATGCTTTAGGTGACCCCAGTCCTTACTAAAATATTTTCTTTAATTTCTGGTGGTGCTGCTGTAGCGTTTTCGCCTCACAGTATGACGTTGTCCTGTTCGATTCTCAGCTAGAGCGTCTTCTGTGTGGAGACATGCGTGAATGGGCATACCTTTATTGAAGGATGTGTGTCAGAGCTGGCAACTCGGCACATAAAAATCTACTGCCAATCATTAGTGGACCGGAGTTCCGCTGTGGCGGCCCCTAACCGGGAAAAGCTGAAAGACACAACAACAACAAGTGCGCATGAGAATCTTTTAAATCCATACAGGTTTTCAGGGCCTCTCTAGTTAAGTGGGATGATGGAGTTCTGTCCCATTCTTTCCAAAGCCAGCTTTCCTCTAGCAGTGTACCTTCCAACAGCAGTTACATAAGCCTCCATGTCAGCCTCAGGTCCATGGTTGTACTGAACTCTGGACTCCATGGGAGGTGGACTGCTGGTTAATCAAAGAGATAATATTCTGCTGAATATTTAGCAGGCGTTGTGCTGTGGCAGCACATTTCTACTGCAGACTGATCAAGTGTTCATTAGTAGAGGTACTTTTCTCCTGAAAACCAACCAAGAGTCGATCAGTTCATTGGTCAGTTGCCACATTCCTCTCTTGAAGGGCAGCAGTAAATTTTAATGTCTCAAGCATTTTCTCCATTTTTGTATCAGTACAGGGTATCCACAGTCAGTATGCACATGGCTTGGTGTTTCGCACACAGTCAGCTAAATTTACAGTAATTAGCAAACTCTTTTACATAGCACAATCCCTCTCAACACCTTAGATCAAGAAAGCTGGACAAAGCCATAAATAATGGGGGAACAAAGGCCAAAAAATAGGAACACTTTTTAACTCATTACATCTGAGTGATGCCTCTAGGTGCATCTGCAGTTAACTCCAACTGATGCCTCTCGGCATCAAATATTGCTTGTTCATATTTACATTGATAGTTCCAAAACCATGCTATGTACAAGGTTTTAACAGATTTCAAACCCTACACATTGGCAACCTCAATTACATTAATATTTGGCCTCTGTCTTGTGCATGTACAGAGATATTAGCTATTGATTTTATGATATTAATTGATGTAGATATAATTTTTACATTTTTCTAAATATCTCAACAACCAAGTAACAGAGACAAAACTCCTTAGCCTCGTATGAAAGCTCTCAGCTAGATGAACAAAATGTTGTGTCATTTGAGTATTTGCTGAGATATTGTAAGTTGTTTATAAAATATTACAAATTAATAATTACTGTGTTTATTGTGATTTATCAAATTCAGTTTAATTATTTTATTTATTTATTTTATTTTACATTTGTTGACCGGGAAAGTCCGACTAGATACTTGTCCATTTTCAGCAGAGGCCCGGGGAGAAAAGCTCCAAGGTGCAAACAAAAATACACTGCATAATACATAAAGCAAAAATATAGAGTATACAGAAACATTATTTACAGATTATTTCAGAAAAACAAGTGATGTATTTAGTAATCAACAGATTTATGTAAGCTAAGGAACTAGAAGTCTCAAGATAGTTGAGAAATACTGGAGTAATTACTTTGGAATAATAATGAATGTGTTAGGTTTAGAACAGGGGCAAGACCAGTGTGACGTAAAGTATTGTTTTAGACTATTTTTGAATTGACTTATGGAGGGTTCTAGAGTAATATCTGCAGGAAGGGAGTTCCAAATTTTACCAACATAGTTAGCAAACAGGGAGTCAGTGGCTGAATTATTAGCTTTGATAGTTGGGACAATCGGTTTGTTTGATAATCAAAGTATACTAAGGTTGCTGTATGGGTTTGAGTGCTCGTGTTTTTTTAGGTTGGTTTAGTACTTTAAATGCAACTATCAGCTGGTCGAGCTGGATTAGGCAAGATAGTTCTAACCACCCAAGAGATCTTAGGTTAGTACAGTGGTATGTCTTGTAGGGCATACCAGTGGCAAATCTGGCAATGTGATTATAGCAGGTCGATAGTTTATTGAGTTCTGTTTTACCTAGGTTAGTCAGTGGAGGGGAAGTATAGAATAAGGTCGAGAATAAGTGGGACTGGGCAATGGCAGTATGAGTAGTTGGGGTAAGGAAAGGCTTGATCTTGTAAAGTGACCCATGTTTTTTATTGATGGTTTTAATAGTTTTGTTGATGTGTATATCGAACTTGAGATTGTTGCTGATAATGACTCTTAATAGTTTTGCATGGGAGTCTGGAGAGATTGTGGTACCATTATTAGAGTATATAGAAAAGGATAGGGGGTTATACCTGTAAGTGGGGGAGAAAAGTAGCAACTTTGTTTTATTAGGGTTTAAGATCAAACAGCCATTTTTCAAATATGTTAAAAGTTGACTGTGATTTTGTACACAGATCTGACTGAGAGGAAGCCAAACATATCAGAGTGGAGTCATCTGCATATTGAATGCAAGTTGCATCTAGGCTGACAGTGTAGAGATCATTAATAAAAACAGAAAACAGAAGAGGTCCCAATATTGATTCCTGAGGGACTCCCAGAGCATTAGGTAGGAGGGTAGATAGTTTATTCTGCCATAGGACGGCTTGTTGCCTGCCATTCAAATAAGACTGGAACCACTGGACAGCAATCTTATCTAAGTAGCTAGTTTTTAGGGTCTGCATTAGTAAGCTGGTGACTGACCATATCAAATTCCTTGGAGAGGTCCAAGAAGAGGGCTGAGGATAATTTGTTATTGTTAAGGTTATGGTTAATGGTATTAGAGAAGGCAAGGAGGGCTGAGGTGGTGCTATGATGAGGCCTGAAACCATGCTGAGAGTTTGCCAGCAAATTGTTCTGGATACGATGGTGCATCAACTGTGCATGGATGAATTTTTCCATAATTTTGGCAAGTGGTGACAATATTGCTGTTGATCAAAAGTTAGACAGTTCAGTGGAACTACCACCTTTATGGAGTGGTATCACATAGGATATTTTCCAGATGGAGAGGATAGATCCTTCTGCTATGGTGCAGCTGACAAGAATGGAAACAGGGTATGCTATAGCATCAGCAGCTTTTTGCAGATACTCAGCAGGGAGACAATCGACTGACAAGGTAGTAGGTTTTAATTTTTTGAGTAGAGCTTGAATAAATGAAGTAGCAAATGGATGGAATCTAAAAGAGAGTTGGATATTTGGAATACATTGATTTGTGCTGGGGCAGCTAGGAGGTAGTTGATTAGCTAGGGTTTGGATAATCTCGGTGAAAAAGATTTTGAAGATGTTTGTGACATCCTCGGGTGATTTATCAATGGTGGCTGCAGGGGATGGGGTGGAGTTTGGTTTGGGTGCATTAATTTATTTATACTTGCCCAGAATTTTTGGGGGTTGCTTTGATTTTTCTGCTGTAAATGGTAGTAGTAGTTTTTTTATCACGTAAGACAGATTTTTTGGTTTCATTTCTTAGCTGACAATACCTAATTTGGTCTAGGGGGGATTTGCGGTGCGCCACAGGGCCCAGGCTTTGTTTCTGAGGGCAATTTTAGATTTGATATCTTTGGTAACCCACGGTGAAACTTTTGATTTTATTCTAGTGGAGTGCATGGGAATGTGGAAATCCAGGATCTCAAGGAATTTATTATTAAAGTAGGCTACATCTTTGTCTAGGGGAATCTGTTTTAGGACTGACCAGTCACATGCTTTAAGTTCATTGTGGAATTAGGCAAGGTGAAATTTCTTCTTGGTTCTTATTGTTCTGAGAATGGACTGATGGAGAATTATGGCTTTATACTTAATTATATAGGTAAGAAAGTGGTCACTTAGGTAGTCAGGAAGGGTACCTGAAGTGTACAATTGGGGATGGGAATTAATAGGTTTCCAGTCTAGTATACTTTACTTATGACTAGGTTTATCTATCCTGGTGGTACTGGAAATGGTTTGTGTAAACTCATATAAGTTAATGTGGGTGGAGGGAGATTCAGAAGAACAAGTGTTCCAGTCAATGCTGCATTCTTCAAGTCCAATAGTTTCCTGAGGGCTGCTACTAGATAATGAACTGAGGATACATTCTAGGGTGGTTACATTATTCCCTGGAGGAATGTACACAGAGACAATCCTTATGCATTTGTTATTGTTTATTTGAACTTTGTTGGATAGAATTTCTGCATTGTTTGCTTGGGGAGGTTGTATGGGGTCCATAGTAACATTGAGAGTAGATTTATAAAGTACAGCTATTCCACCTCCTTTACTAGTAGTCCTACCTAACCTAAAAATATTATATCCAGGTGGTAGAATTTCAATATCAGAAGTTGATGGTTTTAGCCAAGTTTCTATTTGACAGAGTATGTCAGGGGAGTGGATGGCTAGTAGGGCATGTACTTCATGCACTTTGTTATTTAGACTTCTGTTAGTGAGGTGACAGACCAGTAGTGAGTTGAGGGGCCGATTAATAGATGTTGTTTTGGTGCGGTGACTTGTGTGGGAGCTAGTTTTGTTAAGAGTGGAAGGGCCTGGTTTAGGATGGATGTCACCATCCATTATAAGGTTATAGTGTAAGTGTAGTATAACCTTCAAAAATGTATTTATTAGTTTATGATAGTGTCTGGTTTTAGAGCTGATATATCTAATATAAGTAGGTTGATAGTTTATGCAGGAAGTGTTGTTTACTGCTGGGCTGTTTATTAGGTGGTCTTTTAAATTGGAAAATATTAGGGTGGATGTTTGGTATTTTGAATACTGGACTCCTAGGCAATACTGGTTTTCATAAAATGTGAGTAGATAAGGAATATGTATGAAGAAGAACAATGAGAATGAATAATACCATTATGTTGGGTGGTGACATTATGGGCTTTAGCGACTATATAATTAAATGGATTATGACCAGTATGTATGAGGATGATAGAGAAGGGAGTGGCAGGAGGGGGTAGGAGTGTTACTGGGAGAGATAATTCTGATTGGTTCTTAGAGAATTGGGAGTGGTTAAGATTGCTATAAATGCAGCAGTACTGGTGGTGGGTGGGAATTGGGGGTAGGGTGGGGTGCAGAGCGAACATGAGGGTGAGTGGAGCTGGACTTAAACCAGACCACAAGCATCTTAGAGACAAAATGTGAGTAGTAAAGGGAATTTAAGTAATCTAAAACTTTTACTGAGTTCTTTATGCAACTTGTTGGAAAGGAACACTTACTTTATGGGCTAACATATGTAATATTTAGCATTCTTACCCCAATTATAGTGATTACAAGAATTTGCACTCTATGGCCACTAAGAATCAACTGTAGTAAGCTGCAAAAGTTAGCCAAACTACAGAGGTTAAGGGGCCTGAACTAATAATG
>NC_056751.1:58070080-58165080 GCF_019279795.1 Protopterus annectens | reverse complement strand
GCAATTATGTCACAGCAATGACATTATAATGGACCACTAAAGCATGACCTCAAAAATCACGTTTATAACTGGCGTTTCTTCTATCCACCAAGCAAATCAATTAACAAACCTTAGTGTGTAAAAAAAGGCACACATTTCTAAAAAATCCCTCCATCAGATATCAGCCAATTAGTTGACTAATGTTTAATATTGCTGGCACAAAAGTAAAACCTTTTTCAAGTAAACTGGCAACATCCTGACCACTGATTTACTCTTGTTTTCTCAATCTGCTGTTAAAGGATCCACTACCAGATATTAATGTTGGTAAATCTCCTCATTCTCCCATTCCCCCTTCACCAGGGGTGTAAATGGAGTAGGAGCTTTCTGTCAGGGGCAAGGGGAGAGTGAGGAGATTTAGTAATATCAATGCCCAGCAGTGGAGTCTTTAACAACAGATTGAGAAGATGAGAGTAAATCAGTGGACAATGTGACTAATACTAAAGGTGACTTTAATGTTTACAATTATAGCCATGTGGATATAAATCAGGATGTTTTGCTATTGTACTTGCAAGAATGGCATCTATATCTGAAACCTTAAAAGAGTTGAAATTATATATTAGAAAGCTTAATTTTAATCTATTGTTTGAGTCAAATAGTGGACCACCACTGGTTAAGAATGAATTTAAGAGACCTGGTGTACTTAACCAGCCCCTACACTCTTTGTTGCTGAGTTTTGGCAAGGTTTGTGACCTTGATATTAGACAGCTAATAAGTAAACCAGCTTCTTTTTCTTACTACAAAATCACCACCACCACTGAATGGGAAGTTTTACTTGAATAATGTTCCAATCGTGACTTACAGGTTATGACGATTGATAAGGGGGGTAACTGTCAAATCTTCAAATGCTCAAAATTTTGAACGTTACATGGTTGAGACCAAATGTTCAAAATTTTGAGTGCTCGAAGATAGACTTTCAATGGCACCGTACAGTGCAGATAGGGAGAATTTCCCTTTTCTGCACTGAAGTGCAGTCTTGGATTTGATATATTTAAGTAGGGTGTGTGTGGAGGGTGCCCTGCACTGTTAAAAGTGTTTTTTCTGTGTTTTCTTTTTTTTTTTTTTTTGTTCGAATATCCAAATGTAGAACATTTGGTCTCAACCATGTAATGTTCGACATTTTGGATGTTCGAACATTTAACATAGACCCGATATGGGCATGGGGTGGTAATTATGACAAAAACTGAGTATATTAATAAAGTACTGGAGTTCTTTTATGATGACTCATACAAAGAGGTGTCTAAAAATTAGCTATTTGGGAAGTACTGGAAAATAGATGGTTATTTTTTGACATGGTTAAGCAAGGGCAGATAATAGAACAGATATAATTTTTATTGTATTCAGTTAACAATTACTTTTTTGTACTACTGATGTGAAGGATTTGTATACAGCTATACCCCACACATTAGTTTCGGAATAGTTTTATGAATTTTTAAGTGACAGTGTGGGGCTTGGGACTTGATTATAAAGAGGCAAAGACCATGAGAGACTTAATGGATATAGTGCTACCCAACAACTTCTTGTATTTATAAAATCAATTTTATCATCAAAAGATGGGTGTTGCAATGGGAGTAATATGTGCAGTATGTTTGCCAACAATGTTATGGCACAGTAGGAAAAAGGTTTGTTTTTAACAATCCATTTGTGGTATCTTGTACATTTTATACTAGATTTTTGGATGATATTTTTATTATTTGTCATGATGTACCATCTAAAATGGTTTGGATACATAAATAACACTGCTAGTTTTTTAAAATTTACTAGAATGGTTGATAGTATTCTGATTATCTACTCAGACCTGTTAATTATGAAGGATTTTGACAAACAAAAGTTAGTTTTGAATATTTATAGAAAGGTGATGTACTCCACTTCTATACTTCACTACATTAGCTGCCACCTTAAATGTCAAAAGAGAGCTATAGTTAAAGGTCAGTTTGTTAGCTTGGCCAGAATGGTATCTGAATGGGATAACATTTTGGTGGAATGACAGAAATTAGTAAACATGTTCATCAGTAGGGTTTGTGAGTTCCCTTATGAGTGAGGTGGTCATAAAAAGAAAAATGGGGACATTTGTACCGCTAGTTTATGTGTGGGGAGCCTGTTGGGATCATCAGACTAAGGATGATGACAATAGTTATAAAAATGCTATGGTTACAACCAATTTCTTTGATAGCCTCTGTTTAAGGAATATTTTAGAGAAGAATTGGGGTTTGCTTTTTGTGAACAATGACTTACAGGAAAAGGTAGGACTGAAGCTCTCTATAGTTTTTAGATGGAGTAATTGTTTTAAAAACATTTAGAACATAATAAGAAGATATGGAATAATACCAACCAAAAAGTCACTCTTAAATATGGCTCTTGTGACAATGTCCCTTTATGTTAGTAAATGAAAGCATTTGCTTACAGGGTGAAGGGTGAATTCAAATAGTCATTTTAATTGTAATTCTAAGGGGGTGGTCTGCATAGCCAAATGCCAACAATGCCCTTCATTTTATGTTGGAAAGACAGAGAGAAAAATAAAAGAAAGCATTTATGATCATATTCGAGATATAGATAAAATAAAAGTATGAGTGCATTATTTAAACATGTACTCTCTCACCAGTCCCTACCTCTACAATTAAAAAACTTCTCCAAAAGCTTAAACCTACCACCCTTGCAGCTGACAACTTACCTGCCAATTTCTTAAAGATTGCTGCCAGATCGTTTGCTTACCCTGTTTCCATCTTTATTAACCGCTCCATACAGGAAACCCACACCCCCCAACTATGGAAGACATCATATATCATTCCAGTTCCAAAGGTGGGAACTCTTATGACTTTTCCAACTATCGTCCCATAGTCATCCTACCCCCTTATCTAAAATACTCGAAAGATGTAACCACTCCCAAGTTATGCAATTTCTGAACACACACAACCTTTTCTCCTCCACACAACATGGCTTCCGGCAACACCATAGTCCAACAACCTCTCTCCTCTCTTTTCCAAATATGGTTAATCAACACAGAAACAACAATAACTTTGTATCTGCAATATTCTTAGACCTATCCAAAGCTTTTGATATGGTATCACATACCATATTACTAGACTCCATGGCCACCCTATCCTTTGCTCCCTCAACTATTGCCTGGTTTAAAAGCTATCTGTCTGATAGACAGCAAGCTGTCCAATGGCAAGGCATATTATCTCCCTTACTTCCAACTACTATAGGTGTACCACAGGGCTCAATACTAGGCCCACTTCTCTTCTCTATATTTACTAACAATCTTCATTCCTACACCAAGCATGCTACACTTATATAGCATGCAGATGATTCAGCTCTTATTTGCTCTGCACCAACCCTCACCACTTTACAACAACTTAGTCAGGAATCCTTTACCTCTGTGGAAAGTTGGATTATTCAGATCCAACTAATCCTAAATCCCAACAACACTAAATAACTACTTTTAACCCCCAACAAAACCACATCCTCCCCTCTACCCTTCACAATCACATCCAAAAACAGCACTAACATCTCTCTCTCCAACCATACCAAACTCCTTGGTATGCAAATTGACAAAAACCTGTTTGATATCCATATTTCACAAACTATCAAAAAAGTCCACAAGAAATTGGGAACTGCTTACAAACACAAGAAATGTCTCTCTAATCAGGCATAGATTACCCTAGCCCAAACTCATCTACTATCCACTCTAATGTATTCTGCACCAATCCTCACCCAGCTCAAAAAACTGTATCTTGACAAACCTGAATCATGTTATAATCAAATTGCCAGATTTGCAAACAACTCCACCTTCAGAACCCATCACTGCCAGGCTCTAAGGGAACTTCAATGGCTAGAATTTCCCCAACTACTCATATACCACCAACTAATGATTGCCCACAATATTGTGAAATGTCCCAACAAATCCCCAGCACTAAGCCACCTTCTTACTCACTATATATCAAATCATCCTCTCCACTCGTCTGACAAATCTCTCCTCTGTTTCTCTAGAGCTGACAACTCTGCAGGAAAAGGATTATTCTCCCATACCATAGCTAGAAACTGGAATAACCTGCCCCCTAATCTGATTTCTATCCCTACAACCATGCAGTTCACAAACTCCCCCAAAACACACCCGATGAACTCCTGGCTATGTCCATGTATTACATAACTCTTCTGTTCACCAACTGCTAACTTCTACCTATGCCATTTTCAACTTCTGTTATTAATCTCTATGGTTTTATGTATTTTTCTTTCTGCTTATTTCATATCTCATAGTCATCCATGATTGCACTATGTGTTTTTGTATATAAAATGTTTTTATTTGATGTACATATACATTATGTCTGTTCTTTTTTTTTTAATTAACACGTGTTTAAACTATGTTTCAATTAATGTGGAGCTTTTCTCCCTGGGCCTCTGCTAAAAATGACCTTTGTCCAGTCGGACAATCCCGGTAAACAAATGTAAAATAAAATAAAATAAATAAATAAAATGTACTTAAATTTTCCTCACATCAGTTCCTATTCTTTTTAGTAGAGAGAGTTGAAAAAACCTGAGGGGGGACCATGGAGTGAACTGTTGGAAAAAGGGGAATTGTGGTGGCAAACTGTTTTGAATGCATATAAATTCCCCAGACTGAATGACACAATATCTTTAACTTGTATTTTTAAAATTGTGTTTGCTTACTTTTTAGTTTTCATACGTTTTATATGTCTATATGTAATTTAAAAAAGCATGCATTTACTGCATGGTTTAATGTATGTAGTATCTTGTATTAATTCAAAGCAAACTGCCATTTTGAAGGACAAATACATTGTTTTTTTACTGGCTGAAATGTATCACATGAATATTGAAGTGCTTTTTAAATTTGCTGAATGGTCAAGGCTGATTTGGAGTTCTGAAGACGTTTCTGTGTTTTGGGGATGAAAGTGCTAGACTTTGTATGATTTAAAGAATTTTGATCCAAATTGTGTTTGCCTCCAGGATGCATTTTTGGTTTTGATGTTGCATTTCAACGGTTATGAAAATGGTATTGGGCGAAAACTATGACAGTTATAATGATCTGACAAGAAAGAGTCAATAGCTTTCCTATCTTTTCTACAAACAGATTACATTTCAGCTAATTTAGGGGGAAAACTTAAGTAAGAAAGTAAAATATGCCATAACTCATTTTTTAGAGAAAGGTGTAAGCCTTACTACTAATCCCAGTCTAAATATTCTGGATCTGATCCCTTTTTAAACACACATTTTACAAATGTGTACAGACGAGGCAAGAACTGAGATGAAGTGGAGGCCATCACTGGTCAATGTAACATCAAGCGGGTAATAATGACAGGATGTTTCTAGCATACACCTGCAGAATTTCAACACATGTGCCTATGTTCAATCAACATCTTTTGCTGGCAGGGTTGCATGTTCTTACACATGACTCTGTTCAAGCCCTTCTAAAACTACTTAACAAAGTATTTGAAATTATACTGCTTAATATCAATAACATCGATACTATGTCAATTGTAACAGGAAATGATAATGGTTTGAAAAGTTGGAACCCCCTACAGTGAGTCCCAAAATACAGAGACTGAATGGCTACAAGAATGGACTTACTATACTAAGTCCGAGTTGGAATTTCACAGAATATTCCCTTTTCACCAAGATACGGAGATCTCAGAGTTGGTATATATATATATATATATATATATATATATATATATATATATATATATATATATATAAGTTTGGGGTGTGCAGGGCTTGCTCCTCCCACATGGGGGATACAGGAGTATGCTTGCCCCACCTGCAAAAAGAAGTTTAAAGGAGAAGAGTGGTTTTCGAGAGTTGCTCTTCTCCTGTGTTTTTGGTCTTTTTTGGCTTGTTGGCAATCAGCATTTCGAGTCCTAACATTTCAATTGGAAGCCATAGGAAACCAGCCATAAACACTGATCGACATGATGAGTTTTCACCTATCATTAGCAATATATTAGGGGATAACATAACTATCTTGGTGGGTGATTTTAAAAATCCTGAGGTAGACTGGAAACACCACAGAGTAAATTTACACTATGTGTCATAACTCTTTGATTTACTTAATTTTACGGTCTATGTCAGTTGGTCATCTCTCCAACAATATACAAAAATCTCCTAGTTCTTGTCTTAATAAATGTACTTAATTTAGTCACCAGTTAGGAAGTCATAGAACCATCAGATCATAATATCATAACACTGAAAGTCCTTTTGTTTTGACTTGCACTACAAAAGACAATAATTTATAACTATAATAAAGTTGGTAGTGATGGGAACAGATCTAGTGCTCAACAACTCAGTGGAAGTCAGTACGTGTAACAGATAATGGTAGATACATCTGGAGCCCTTTAAATTTTACTCCATTACCTTTTTTGATAAGAACATCAAGGTTAAAACCTATAAGAAGAATGTGATAAGGTTTCCACACTAGTGAAGTGCAAAACACCTGGAACTATACAATAAAAAATGCACAGGTGTCTAGTTTATAATGAGTTTCAGTCAAATGGTTGTTAAGTATGGGTTCAATATTCTAAGTACATGGCTGAAGCTAGACAGCCAGTGTGCAGATTCCAGTCACTGGAAAAGCCTGTCTCAATATACAGACAATAAGAAAACTTTTTACACATATGTAAAGTCACAATTAAGGTATATATATATATATATATATATATATATATATATATATATATATATATACATACAACAATTCCACTGTTATACAACACTGGGGAAGGCAGAAATCCCAAGAAACAGTGCATAATGACTTAGGGCAATCCTTTATTTTGTTCTAACGTAAGCGAGCAAGTGATTTTGAGTTCATAGATCAAGGACACATGGAGAAACTCCTTAGATCCTGTACAAAATCAAGCTATAGTTACATCTCTCATTCAGTAATTATATCATGCCATACATAATTAATTGGGTTAATAGCTAGCTTTGTGACAGACCTGAAAGAGTACTGGCCATAGGTGAATATTTGCAGAGGAAACCAGTCCTTGCAGGGGTCTCTCTGGGGCTTGTATTGGGCTATGCCCTCTATTTGTTTGCCACCTTTTTTTTCATACACTGAAATATCAGCCTTCAAAATATGCTAACAACTGCAAACTTTGACCAGAGTTTGTATCACCATGGGATGTGCAGAAACTGAATAAACATCTTGAGAAGATTATTACTTGCGATACCCATCTTGGATTGAATATTTGTATCAGTAAATGTAAGGTGATTATCTACAGGAAAAGTAAACCTATTACTAAAAATACAGCCCTAGAGGTAACTTTGTTTATGAAAGATCTTAGGATACTTATAAAAAACACCTTCTCACTTAATGATCATGCTGTAAACAATAGGACTAGGGGTCTGAGGCAGGTTGTCCTTCTGAACAAATCTATGACCATCACAGATGCAGGTACATCAGTAGATGTTTATAACCCAATTAACTTCCAGTTTGTGAGTGTAACAGAACCTTCTGTACATAAACTTTAGTCAGCATAAACATATTTGAATTCACGCTACTAAGAAAATTCCTTCCTTTCTGAACTTGGAACAAGATAAAATATCTGTCTATCCAGCATCATTTATGAGCTTTTCAAGGAAAACTGTATCTGACGTTTACATTTAATGTCAAGCTCCTCAAATTCTTGCCAAATTTGGGAGTATATAACAATCATAAAACACACAGGCACTACACAATGCCATGTTATGTCTTATTAAACTTGACATCAAACTTGGATAAAAAAAAGACAACTCTTTCACAGAGGTAATCCCCTGAATGTGGAATAAGCATTCTTGGATAAAAGAACATCTGACAAAGTACCCCATTCAAGAGAACAATTTACGTGTTAACAGCAGAATGAATATACTGTTATAATATACAGGAGAATGTGTTCCTTGATCGTCTGAACACATGAACAGGAAAATAAATCTATAAATATGACATTATTACAAACTAAGCTTCAAAAGCACATGTTAAACTCAGAAAATACATTTTGTTCTGTTACACTTGACAAAGCAGATTAAAGGAATGAACAAACTCCTGAGGAAGAACAGTGAAATTTCGACAAAATATAGCTACACTGATGTGCTCTTTAAGCTGGCAATACATTTTGTGTTACAATATAAATGAGGTGTTTTAAGTTGAACATAAATTTGTGTTACCATGTGTATGAGATGTAGAGAAATTATGTAAATGAATCTAAGACAGAGCTTCTCCGTCTTTTTCTTCAAAATTTTAATTCCATCATACAATTTCTCCCTTATAACCCTGTGTTTACCACCAAAAATATTTGTTGGCATCATGCAAGCATTACAGTCCTTGTATTTCAGTAATGTTTTTCTTGTAGTCAAGTTCCTTTGGACTAATTTCGAAAGCTGTACATCTTTTGTGACTAGGAACAAAAAACAACATTTCTTTCCAAGATAGGTCATACTACCATTTTCTTAAAGTTAAACATGACAGCAGCATCCCTAATTCTGAAGGCTCTTAATAACAGATCTAATACTTTATTTCCCTTATCCTTAGTTACATCATTAGACCCAAATCTTAAATTGTGCTGGATAGAAACCCCATGTCTTTTAAATCTTGACATGTTAAAAAGACATCAGTTTCAACATCTTGTTGGTAACCACTTGTATCACATCACATTTTGTGTTAAATTCTGAGCCTCATTTCTGTGCTCATTCACTAACAGACTTTAAATAGATACATTATGTTTTTTCAGTCATAGAAGACTTAACCTGTTCTGTAATTATAACCATATTATGACAACTTGTAGTGGGTATTTTGTCAAAAAGGTAGAAAACAATACACAACACAGATCCTTCTGGTACACTTAGACAACTCTGTCCATTTTGAAAAATGACCACAAAACTTCCTTACAGATAAACAGTTAAAAATCCACCTGACCAAATGAGGATTTAACTTAAGACTGATAATAGCTTCTCTACAGGGAACTGAATCAAAAGCTGCAGACAGATCCATTTAAATAGCAGCAACAGAGATGCCCATATCAGCACCTTGACAGGAAAATTTACAAAAACCTGTTCTTTGAGGCCAACCTTTCATAACAAAGTTTACAGTTATATCTCTTAAGGTTGATCTGTTATATAAGAGACCATGTTTGGACAGATTAAGATCAGTGTACTTTTGAGATTCACTCATAAGGTAAGGAGTCACATTTTGAAGCATGCACTTATTACTGATATAAGACTTACTGATCTGCAGTTTTGTGCTATGTCAGAAGAATCATCTATAAGGACTGGTGTAACAAAAGAAATCTCAAGTTCTCTACACCTTTCTGAAGTAATGAGTTAAATAATCTATGGAGAAGAAATACTGTATTTTTCGACACAAACTCATTTGCAGGTACCAAATATGAGGCCACGTTACACGCAGATTTCACCTTAAGAAAGCAGATTTGTATACATCAATGGATAACAGTGAGTGATGAAATTCAGATAAATCTACAGCACAGGGGACTGATTTACCACTGTCAGTCTGATGATGAGTAAGGTGAGTGTTCAACACTTCAGTTATTATATTTAAATCACTGAACCAGGCATTACTGTGTTTTATGGAGCCCTCCATAGAAATGACTATCCATGCAACTGTGAAATAAACAGATGAGACAAAATAGTAATTAGCCTGAATTTCTTCAACCTGAAGTGGTTGTTGAGTATGGAAAATGCAGAAATCAGCATACATTGCTCATGCTTTTTTTAGGAAGGAAAAGAAAAAACAGTTGTGCAAGTTGAATGTGCCATAACAGTAGATGTTTGAATGATCACTGCTGAAGTAGCCTTAGCTACATTGGTAATATCCTGTCAGCGATATAAAGGAAGGCCAACTTCCAAAGCTTCAGGGCACCTACAATGCATCCAAACTGTCAAGCAGCTTGAGTTGAGCTGACTAAAAGACAAGTTTGGGAGTGAAGCCCTTTAGAGCTTTCCTGCCAGCAGAAACAGGGAGGCTGAGCCCTAAAAAGATTATGTTAGGAACATCAAAACATAAATGTCCACACACTGGCATAAAAACACATAAAAAACAAAGGGGATGGAGGGAGCAGCTACTGCAGCAGTGATCATTCAAATATCTGCTGTTGTGGCATGTTCCACCTTATACAACTATACTATGTTCATCTTATTGGTCACTGATCTAATACAGTTGTAACACAAGCATCTTATATAAATCATGTTAATATTCACAAATGACATATAATTACTTACAAAATTCCAGATAGCTGTGTTGCAGTATTTCCCTTTGTCACACAAGGATTACCCATGTCTAGGAGAGAAGCAGGGGCAATCCAGGTAGAAATTTACGGTTTCCCATCCAGTTGTCCAGGTTGTGCTTAAATAGGGTCATGGAGGGAGGTGCTCTGCTTGACATGGATTGGAAGCCTATTCCAGAGGAGTGGCAACCTCTGACAGATGTATCTGTCTCTTCAGCAGGTCCTATTTATGTCACGGGCTAGATTAGGTTCATAGGTAGGTACTAGGCTATCTCCCCGAGGGCATTTATAAGCCTAGCCAGAGTGTGTCGACTTTTGCCGCCCCATTGATTAATTAACTGAGCCTCTATCAAGAAGAGCCAATGAAGTGATCCCAGGGGTGTATTTTCTCTTACCCATCCACTCGTCAAGGCTTCTCTTGAAGAGTGTTAGTGAGGGGCTCTGTCTAATGTAGTTAGGAATTTTGTTCCAAAGCATGGGGAGTCTCTGTGACAGGAATCTATCCCTCCAGCATGTTCTATTTATTGTTGTGGTGAGGTTTAGCTCACTAGAGCACGTGGCTCACAGTGACTTGGATTTCTTTAGGTGGAGCATGTCCATCAATTCTGAGTTGGACATGGCTCTGTAAGTCAGGCAGAGATCACCTCTGAGTAAACAATATGCCACTGAATACAGCCGGAGTTTTTTTCAGTCGGGCTGCATAGGACATATGTTTGAGGCCAGTAATCCTCTTGGTGAGGTGCTTTTGTGGTCTTTCCAGCTGTTGGAAGTGTCTTGTGAGGTACATCCCAAATGGGGCATTGTATTCTATGATGGGTCTGATGAGTGTCGAGTAGAGGTGCACTATAACCTCTTTATTTCTAGATGCGAACCTTTTAGTAATTAGCCTATGTGGTAATTCATGGGTGTTTTGTTTTTCCCAAACGGGATGACTATGCATTTTTTGGCATTTAGCTTGAGGCCATGACTTTGACACCAGGTGTCTGTCTCAGTAAGACCTTTTTGAAGGATGTCCGTGTCAGCCGGAGAGTCAGTTATGGCTCCCAGTTTGCAGTCAATGGTGAACTTGGTTAGCCACAGTCCTCCTGTGTTTGTCTGTACTTCTGAGAAATATATGCCGAACAGTAGGGGTCCTAGAACCGAGCCTTGCGGGACACCACTTGTGACTGGTTTAGAGTCGGACCTGGAGCTTGCTATTCTTACCGTGTGTGTTCTGTCTGCAAGCCAGTTGGCAACCCATCTCGTGACGTAGGGGTTTATGTTCAGGCTGGTGAGTTTTTCTATAATACCCAAGTGAGGAATGGTGTCTAACGCCTTGGCGAGATCAAGGTAGGCTGTGTGAACCACCTCTCCCTCATCTATGGCCTTGGTGACCATCTCAAAGAAGTCAACCAGGTTTAGTAGGCATGATCTGCCCTTAACAAAGCCAAACTGGGTCAGGTCAAGTGTTGGGAGGTTCCCAATGTCTTTGTTAATGAGTTCCATGATGATGTGCTCCATAGCCTTGCAGACCAGGCTAGTCAGGCTTATGGGGCAATAGTTACCAGGGTCAGTTGTGGCCCCTCCTTTGTGGAGTGGAATAACCATTGCTGTGTACCATTCTGGAGAGGCTGAGTTTGAACAGTGTGTTTAGGTGGGGGGTTAGTTTGTTCTGTAGTTCGTGCAAGATGCAGCCTGGGACACCATCTGGCCCCATTGATGCTGTGCTTTTGGCTTTTGAAAGGGCTGTTTTCACCTGTGCTTCTGTGATTTCCAGGACACTACACTTTTCCTGTATTGTTGTGGGCCCTTTTGAAGGTGAGAGCGAAGTGAAATTTGCACTGAATCTATCTGCCAGGATGTTGGCAATATCAGTAGGTTCAGTATATTTTGTGCTATTTTGCACTAGCTCAGAGCATATCTGCGAGTTGCCACTTAGATTCTTGACATAGCTAAAGAAGGCTTTGTGGTTATCTTTCGAATCCTTGGCTATTTTTCTTTCGAAGTTAGCCTTGGATGATTTTATGAGGGACCTTAGTTTCTTACTGATACTGATCAGGGATGTCTTTCCTTCTTGGGATTTGCTTTTTTTTCTGAACTACTTTCCTCCTTCTGTTGTATAACCTATTTATGGCAGGAGTCCACCAGACTGGTTTCCTTCTCTTAGGGGAGTGAGTCTTGGTTTTGCTAGGGATGGCATGATCCATGCATCTTTGTAGGTGTTCATAGAGTGCAATTGTAAAGGATTCCGCATCTTGGGCAGTGTTATCCTTTAGCGTGGGGACTGTGAAACTTACCACCTTTGTCTTAAGTAAGGTGAAGTTTGCTTTAGAAAAGTTTTTCACTGTGGTTTCCTTGGTTGGGGGTGGTGGTGGGGTGTGGACATCCAGGGTGATTAGTTTATAATTTGATCTAACCAGTGGTGGGTTGACCTCTGGTGCGGAACACCTGTCGCCCATGTTGGTGATGACCAGGTACAATATGTTGTGGCCTCTGGTAGGGGAGTTTACCAGCTGATCCAGGGCATTTGAGTTGATAAATTCCAGGAAGCGCTGAGCCTGGGAGTTTGTACTCAAGTAGTTTTCCCAGTTAATGGTAGGGTAATTGAAATCGCCCAATATCAGGGTGTTTGGTAGGACCTTCATGTTTTCCAGTGTCTCCAGAAAGGCGGAGTGGTGGTCCTGGATCATGGAGGGTGATCTGTAGCAGGCCACAATTTGCATTGCAGATTTGCCCGTTGTTAGTTGCACATGGATGATCTCAGAAGTATCATGCTCCACCACTAACCTGGAGGTGTGGGTATCCTTGATGAATATGCATACACCCCCTCCTTTTGTGTTTCGGTCTGTGTTCTGTGGCCGAAATGTGTGGTATGAGTTGTAGCCCAGTAGTGCTGGAGTGCTCTCTGGAGCCTTGAATCAGGTTTCAGTTACTGCACAGATGTCGATGTTCTCCATACTGAGGAGTACTTCGAGCGCATGCATTTTGAGATTTAAACTCCTGGCGTTGAGTAGCATAACCGTCATTTTTTTACTTGAGCTGTTTACAGTGGTGGGTTTGAATTTTGAGCCTTGCCTAAAAATGGCACTATGGGGGCAGCAAGAGCCTTGGCCAGTATTCGAAAGCCAAGGGGTAACAGGTGCAAGAAGTCTCTTGTGAAGCAATGCGGCTTGTCGAGCATGTCATCCCAGGCTGACAGACACTGGATCCCCTTTGAATGACACCAGAAGCTTAGCCAATTGTTGAAATTGATAATTTTTTCTTTATTCTGAGGTATCATTCTTGGTGAGGGCAGGATGCTGGGTCAGGGTCATACCCGCCTGGGCTACATGATCAGAGAGCTCTTCCATGTCTCTTTTCATGTAGTCCAGGGAGGTATGTCTCAGGTCATTCACACCAACATGAACAATGACAGAGTCATATTTGTACTTGCTCTGGAGTGACCTGAGTGCTTGTGTTATGTGGCGGATTCTGGCTCCCGATAAGCAGCTAACAGTAATCTTCTCCTTGTCCAGCCTAGTGAGTGGGGTGTCGGTGAGCCTGACTATTGAGTTACCTATTACTAGTGTGTTAGGTATGTTATTTCGCCTTAAGGGCTGTGAATGTGCAGCACATTGATTTTGTGTTTTATGTGTTGTCTGGTTTGTGACGGGAGATGCAGGTTTTGTGGGTGTCTGCTTTGGAGCTCTCTGATGCTTTTGCAAGTTTTTATTTAGAGCCTCCGAGTATGATTTTGTGTATTTATGTGTATTTTTTGCCAGTGCTGGTTTAGTAGGTCTATGTGAGGCTGGAGGTGTGGTGCAAGTGTTAACCTTCTCCTCATGACTGTCTGTTCCAGTCTTGGGTGGAGAGACCTTAGCCTCCAGTTTGGCTGTATAGCTGCATCTCTTGCATATGTTAGTGTTTTGTGGTACGAGGAGAGGGCTTTCTGTGTACATGAGGCAGTTGTAACATTGCCTCAGGATACCCAGATTCACCAGCTGGACTGGAGAGTACACCTGGAGTTGCCCTTTGGTCATGCCTGAATAGTAGGGTGAGCTGCTTAGTCACTTGGTTGGTGAGGGGTGGATAAAGAGCCTTGCCCTGCTGGGCAGCCAAGTGTCGGGGTATATTAGTGCTTGCTATTAAGTCTGAGCAAATGCTGGACTGTAGGATGCTTTTTGAGTGCTTAGGTTCAGAGTTAGACTAGTTTCATGTGAAAAACTGAAGAGGAGACTTAGTGGAGCTGGGAATAATTTAACCCTAGCTAACGGCGCCCAAAACCGTGCAAATGCGTTTTTTAAACTACTAACTTCTGGGCTGGTACCACTCTTCCAGGGACAGATGGCTGCTCAAAGTTCCCCTCTCTCACAGGTGAACAGAGAAACCTCCCTCTATCCAAGTAAGGTACTGGCAACTCAGAAACTTGTAACACAGCCCTGAATTCAGCACTAGTCTGAAAACTGGACTATACTAGCTTAGAAAGGCGGGAAACAAGAATTTTTTTTTTTTTTTTTTTTTTTTGAAAAGATAAGGCAAAAACAGTAAAAAGTACACTTAAAACAGCTTTAAATGACTACGAGCAATCAGAAAAGGCTATCACATTTTAGTGTGTAGCCTACAACAGTTAAACAATTTATTTAAACTAAAAACAACTTTTTAAAAGTGCAGGCAGTCAAATAAGTACAGTATGTGAAAAAAACAAGCTTTTAAATCACAATAAGTGCTAGAAAAATCAGTGTTTAGGCAGAAAACAGTTAGGTACAGCAAGAAAATACAGAAAACTGATAATCAGTCACTCCAAAGACTCTTTTAAGCTAGAAGGCTTGTATCAGTTTAAGGCTTTCTAGTGCTTTCCAGTAGGTTAGTTATAGAAAAGATGGGAAACAAGCGCAGATGTGGTCTTTTAAACCAGAAAGTTGAAAGAGATGGACAACTTCCCGAATGATCAATAAACTACAATTCCTGGACCAAGAACCACTCCTCTTGTGGTAGACAGGCTACCTAGTACTTACCACTCCCACTGATAAGATAGAAGGCTGCACTCCAACACAAAGGCTTGGAGGGCTCAGAAGCTTACAAACAGTCCTGGATACAGCAAATCTGTACCTGGACTAGACTAGTTACGGGAAAGGTGGGGATCAAGCGCAAACACGGGCTTTAAAACCAGACAGTTGAGAGAGATGGAAAAACTGCCCAAACAGCCAATAAACTACAATTTCTGGGCCAGAACCACTCCTCTTGTGGTAGATAGGCTACCTAGTGCTTACCACTCCCACTGATAAGCTAGAAGACTTCCCTCCAACACAGAAAGGCTTGCAGGGCTCAGAAGCTTACCAACAGTCCTGGATACAGCAACTCTGTATCTGGACTAGCCTAGTAACAGGAAAGGTGGGAAAGAGCGCAAGTGCAGCTTTTTAACCAGAAAGTTGAAAGAGATGGGAAAAAACTGCCCAAACGGCCAGTAGCTACAATTTCTGGGCCAGGAACCACTCCTCTTGTGGTAGATAGGCTACCTAATGCTTACCACTCCCACTGATAAGCTAGAAGGCTTCCCTCCAACACAGAAAGGCTTGGGGGTCTCAGAAGCTTACAAAGAGTCCTGGATACAGCAAATCTGTACCTGGATTAGACTAGTTACAGGAAAGGTGGGGAACAAGCGCAAACACAGACTTTTAAGCCAGCAAGTTGAAAGAGATGGAAAACTGCCTAAACAGCCAATAAACTACAATTTATTGGCCAAAACCCACTCTTCCCATGGTAGATAGGCTACCTGATGCTTACCTCTCCCACTTATAAGCTAGAAGGCTTCCCTCCAACACGGAAAGGCTTGGGGGGGATCAGAAGCTTACAAAGAGTCCCGGATACAGCAAATCTGTACCTGGACTAGACTAGTAACAGGAAAGGCAGGAAACAAACACAAACACAGGCTTTTGAATCAGAAGGTTGAAAGAGATGGAAGAGCTTCCCAAATGGCCAATAAACTATAATTTCTGGGCCAGAAACCTCTCCTCCTGTGGTAGATAGGCAGCCTAGTGCTTACCACTCCCACTTATAAGCAAGAAGGCTTACCTCCAACACAGAAAGGCTTGGGGGGCTCAGGAGCTTGCAAACAGTCCTGGATACAGCAAGTCTCTATCTGGACTAGACAAGTTACAGGAAAAGCAGGAAACAAGCTAGGAATTTTTTTTTTTTTTTTACAGAAAAGCAGCTAAAACAGCAGTAAATACAATTCAAATGCAGTGCAGGCTAGCATATGTGTATCAATATTACAGCAAATACAGTTTAATTAAATGCAATTAAATTAACAAATGACTAAAAACAAGTGCAGAAGGCATTAAATTAGAAGGCTACTAACAAGCAGTAATAAGTGTAGAGTAAGAACAACTGAACAGATAGCACACAGAACAGCAACTAAGACAGTTACAGTAAGAGCAGCTGAATATATATATATATATATATATATATATATATATATATATATATTTTTTTTTTTTTTTTTTTTTGAGGGAGGGAACACAGCAGGATTAGGAGGCTACAGGGGTTGTCCTTCTCAAATGCTCTCTTTGTACACAGTAGGAGTGCCTGAAATCAGAATATGATCTCACTGCGCTCAGTTGAGTGAGCAAATGAGATAGGCCCAGAAGAAGTATCCAAATACAAACTTACAAGAGGGGCGGGCAGTTTCAAAGCCACCAAGATTAACACCAAGACAACAACAGGGAGGGTGGCTGGGAGAAACACAGTGGAAACAACAAGAGACAGAAACAATACAGCACCACTATAAATAATAGGCAAGTGTATAAATACAGCACAGTGCAAATTAAATTGAAAAAAGTGTACTTATCAGTTTGGAATAGATTCCAGTTCTGCAGCTCACAGCAAATCTATCATCTCTCCAACAGTTCACAGAAATGAGGTCCCTGAGGCCCCCACAGATTGAGGTCCCTGGAAAGGGTGACTCTAGTCCTATTTGACTTACAGATGTGCAGCATTTTCATTAGATTTGGATCAGAGATAGCCCTGTAAGCCAGACATACATTGCCTCAAATCATCTCTATGCTACTGAGTACAGTGATATCGACTTCAGTCTGTCCACATAAGACATTTGCTGGAGACCCTGAATTTTCTTAGTTAAAAATTTCTGAGGTCTCTCAAGCTGCTGTAGGCATCTGGTACAGTAGATACCAAAGGGAGCATTACATTCAATAACATGCCAGATGAGAGATGAGTAGTTGAGTACAGGGGAGTTATAATCACTTTTGCTCTTGAGGTGATGCCTTTGCTAATCAGGTTAGCGATGTAGAATGCCTTCCTCACCACAATAGACGTATGGTGGTTGAAGTTGAGGTGACAGTCAACTTGTATTATCCGGTCTCTCACTACTGAATTCGTACTTAAGATATTATTTTATAATCAGCAGGGACATTGTTTTTACTGAAGGGAATGATGAGGCATTTTTTAGCATTTAGTTTAAGACCATGTCTTTGGCACCAATCACTGCTCTGTGTAAGCCCCTTTTGAAGAACTCTGACATTGTTAGGGGATTCAATGATAGCACCTATTTTGCAGTCATCTGCAAACCTGGTTAGCCACAGCCCCTCTATATTAGCCTGGACTTCAGAGAAGTATATGTCAAAACAAGAGGTGGCCCAGCAATGACTGTTGTGGGACCCCACTGGTGACAGGTCTGCTGGTAGAGGTGAAGTCTTCCACTCTTACTCAGTGTTGTCAATCTGTGAGCAAGTTTGCAACCCACCTGACAACATAGGAGTTGATATTCAACTGAGTTAGTTTGGCAATGATTCCTGAATGTAGGATTGCATCAAAGGCCTTGGCAAAGTCAAGACAGGCTGTGTGCACAGCTTTGCCTAAGTCTATGGCTCTGGTCACATTCTCAAAGAAGTCCACTAGGTTTAGCAGACATGACCTAGCTTTGACAAAACCAAACTGGGATGGATCTAGGCTTTGGAGGTCACCTACATCCTTATTTATGAGATCTATGATGATTCGTTCCATTGCCTTAGAGATTAGGCTGGCTAAACGTATGGATTTATAGTTACCTGGGTCTGTTGCTAAGCCACCCTTGTGAAGGGAGATAACAGTCACTGTTTTCCATTCACTGGGGACAAAGTCAGTGCTCAGGCTGTGGTTGAATATAGTGCCTGGTGCAGTAGCTACATCTTGTTTAAAAACATTAAGAATACAGCCCAGAATTCCATCTGGTCCCGTGGAGGCTGTGTTCATAGTTTTGGAGAGACCATTGATGATTTGCTCTTTGGAGATGCAGGGAGGAGATGATGTTGAAGACATGGTTTGTGGAATGCTAGGGGGGGGGGGGGGGTAAAATATTTGCCAAAGCTGTCTGGTAGCAGGTTTGGAATTTCTGCAGGGTCATTGTGAGCAATACCATCCACAATCAGTTCTATACACATCTGAGTCTTACCTTTTGGTTGCAGATGTAGCTGAAAAAGGCCTTATGGTTATCCTTCACTATTTTAATCATAGTTGCTCTATGAAGATTTTACAAGTTCTCTTATTTGCTTGTTTAGGCCAAGGAGGGTGCTCTTCCAATCCTGGATTCTCACTTTTGTATTTTTAGACAGCAGCTTCTTTCATTATTGTATAATCTATTAGATGTTAGATGTCCACCAGGATGGTTTGTTTTTTCTTGAGACTCTTGCTTTAATCCTATCAGACCAAGTTGTGTCTATACATTTGTGTAGATGTTTATACAGGGCATTGGTGTATACCTTAATATAGCTGTCAATGTCATCTATGGAAACTGGAGCTTGGAAGTCTATTATACCATCCCTTAGGAGGGTACAGTTAGCTTTGGTGAAGTTTTTTAGCCTGATCTCTACTTTGGGGAGTTAAGGTGCTATTGCTACTTCCAAACTGACTGATTTGTGGTTGGATTTAACCAGTGCGAGCCCTACACTTGAGGCGTTGCATCAGTCACTGATATTGGTGAGGACCAGGTTTAGAATACTATAGCCCCTTGAGCAGTGGTGCACTATTTGTTCCAGGACATTTGAGTTAACAAAGTCCAGGAACTTTTGTGCAAGTGAGTTTGGGCTCATATAAGATTCTCAATTAATGGAAGGATGGTTGAAATCACCCATTACTAGGGTATTAGGCTGTACTTTGATTGTCTCATTTAGGTCTAAACAAACTGTGTGGGCTTCTTGGGTCATGGAAGGGGACGTGTAACTGACGATGACATGAAGGGGAATCTTACCACGATAATCTAGACTTGGAGTAACTCCATAGAGTTATCTTGTCTAACCAGTCTAGAGGCATAATTATATTTAATGAAGATAGATACTCCACCTCCTTTGGTCCTCACACCTTCAATTTGTGATCTGAAAGTGTGGAAAGCATTGTAGCCTTGCAAGGCTGTGGTACTTTCTGCGGTCTTGAACTAGGTTTCTGTGACTGTATAGATGTCAACGTCTTCCATGGAGAAGAGTGATTCCAGAGATTGCAGTTTCTGATTTAAACTCCTAGCATTTAGCAGCATGACCCTTTATTTTTTGTGTTTGATATTTTCATGTCGGGAATTTTGTTTTTGTGACTTTGCCTAAAAAAGGCATTATGGGGAAGGCAACTGCCTTAGCCAGCAACCTAAAGGCTAGAGGTGCCACATGAAGTCCATCTCTGGCAAATCAGCGTGGTCTATCCACTACATCATCCCAGGCTGACAGAAAGTGGATCCCCTTAGAATTACACCAGAAACTAAGCCAATTACTGAAGTCAATCATTTTTTGTTTATATTGCGGTATCCGCCTAGGTGAGGGTAAAATGCTGCTCAAAGCTAGGGACATACCTGGTTGGGACACATATTCAGATAGCTCAATTATGTGTCTCCTCATATAGTCCAGAGTGGTATATATCAAGTCATTCACTCCAACATGAACTATGACGGAGTCATAACGGTATTTGTTGTTGAGAGACTTGAGTGCATGTTTGATCTAATGAATCCTTGCACCAGACAGACAGCTGATTGTAACCTTCTCCTTGTTTAACCAGGTGAGTGGGGCATCTGTATGTCTCAATGTACAGTCACCTATAACTAAAACATTTGGAATAGATGTGCATTGCCCTAAGGGCTTATTTGGTGAGGCACAGGTGCTACTGTTTTTATGTGTAGTGGATGCTTTTAGTGTTGTTTTAGGTGCAGCATGTTTATGTTTTGGAGGCCTCTGGTGTTTAGGTAGGTTTCTGGACAGTACCTCCGTACATGAAGGTTTATGCATTGGGTGCATATTAGTGTTTGAGCTGACAACCTGTTTAGTGTTGCTGTTCTGAGCAGTAGAGACCAGTGATTACAGATTCTTATTGTAGCGGCATTTCTTACAAATTGTACTTGAGTGATTTAGGAGTAAGGGGTTGTCAGTGTATATGAGGCAGTTGCTGTACTAGCTCAAAAAAAACATGTTAACCAAGCTAGCAGGAGAAACAGAAGGAAATTGGCAGTCCATAATGCAAGGTTTGAAACTGGTATCTCCACAAATAAGGAGAAAAAGATGAGGATATCTGGTAGAGGGCTATATTAGGGGAGCCAACCTATGGGGTGTACAATAAGAGGTCTATAAAAAGAGGATCTATAGGGTCTAATGCTGATAGGTAAGAGGTAAAATAACTGCTGGATGGTTCACTGAACAAATGAGAGCTGTTTAAGAACTGTTCTTCTAGGCAGCAGCTGCTTCTATGGAAAGATACTTCTATTGGCGCTTTTACGTTTATAAATGCCAAGAGTTACCCCCTGTGAGTGGTGGTGCACTATGTGCAAACAAGAGCAAAGCAGCTGATACAAAGAAACCAATAAAAATGCTCAAACTGAGCCCTAAGCCAGTGAAATAGCTCAAAATTAGCTCTAAACCAGTACCCTTCAATTAGATAGTCCTACTGTACACTCCTGCCACGAGGGTACAGTGGGGGCTTCTCCAAAAGAAGATGTCTTGATTTTTAGTGCTCAATCCTCAAACAGAACTGGATTCACCTGGTCTGAATGCAATGTATACTATGGCCACTACTGCAATGGAAAAACAGAATTAAAGCAGAATGCTTTTTTTTTTCTTAAATTAAATAGGCAACAGAGTAGAAAGCAGCACAATTTATTTCTTAAATTAAATATAGCAACAGAATAAAACAGTAGAACAGATCTTTTCTTAGATAAGTAAAAGCAGCAGTTGGCGTGAAATACAGTCAAGTGCAACAAATGCAGTAGTAAAATTGAAACTTAGCATTCAATGTTCTCTTGGATGGTTTGGTATGATCAGAGGAGCACAGGCTGATTGCCTAACTCTCTGCAGCCTTTGCAGGACAAGCACCACCCATGCAAATGTAGTCCTTAAGTAAAATACAAGAGCAAAGCAGGTAATACAAAACCAGTGAAAATGCTCAAATTGAGCCATGAACCAATAAAATAGCTCAGACTGAGTCCTGAACCAATGAATTAGCTCAGACTGAGCTATCCTTACCCTTTCTTTCCTATCTTCCTACTGGCATAGTGCAGTAATATCTAGAAGTGTTAACCACTTTTATCCATCTTACTTTTACAAGTCTGCAACATCTAGGACAAGACTGCTGATTACTAGAGAGCTTACAATGCACTTCTCAGAAATCATTTTAGGATTAGTGCTTCTGCTTTGCTTCTGTGGATTACCAATCACTGGAAAGCCTGATAACTGCTTTTTAGGAGACAGTTTGGAATTAGTGTTACTTATTTGCTCCTGCTGAGAAAAGTCACAGTAGGTCACTGATTCCTGACTGTCTCTGACTGGGCAATGTAAATCATACTTCCCTGATTTGGTCTGTTTGCCATTTTGGTGGAAACTACTTCAGTTTTAATTCTGGATTGTTGTGCAGCTTGTTACTCTTGTGTTGAGCTGCTAAACACACTAGCCAGGGCATCTGCCAGGAGGAGGCTACACCAAGTCTGTAGACCCCTGCAGCATCTGGGATAAGAATGCTGATCACCAAGGCCTGTAATACACTCCTCAGGAGCCAGGTTAGAATGAGTGCTACTGTTTTAAGTCTTCCAAGATTCAATAGGGAGGGATGACGGTTTGTTTAGATATGCCTCACAGAAAGCAAGTGACAAAGACTGGGTGTGGAAGTTGGCTATGTTATGGTATGGTAAGGAATTCTATGTACTATGAAAAGGATATGGAGAAGTTAAAGGTCATTGTCCTGGCTTACCAGTTGGGGGTGAGGCAATTTCTTAGGAATACAGATAAGCCTCCTCTAATAAAACTCTCATTTTCCATTCTGAGTCAGAAAGAGTGGCAGACACTGAAACACAGCACTGCTGTGGTGCTCTCGCTGTTCTGAAACCATGTTTCAGTAATTATGCAGATATCTATATTTTCAAGAGTTAAGATGTGGACAACACCCTCTCATTTGATCACCATGTTTACACCATAGTCAGGAAATCCTTCTATCTGGCTCAGGTAATTAACAAGGGAATATCTTCAAGAGCCAAAACAGTTATCCTGCCACAGAATTATTCCCTTATCTGTCCTGTCATAAAATACAGTTCCCTCTTTGGCATGTACAAATCCAAGTCAACTGTTATGATCCCTAAGATTCCTAATCAAAAAATTAAAGGTGTTAAATCCTTAACCTATCTTGAAAGATTAGCATGACTCTCCCTATACTCAGTAGTTGACCAGCTGCCTTGGGATGACCCATGTCTAGCTTTTCAAACGATGAAAGACTCAGTTGTACCTGACCTCCTATTTCTTCTCAAAAACAATTCCCCTTCAAACATCTGCACTATGGAGGTAAATGTACACCAAAACAATAGCAAGACTTGCTAAAGGGATATGTTCCTAATATAGCATATTCCCAGCCTATGGAATAAGATGCCACTAGAGATCAAACAAAATACTACTCTGGCTACCTTTAAGCAGTAGCATAGCCAACGTGGGGTTAAGGGTGCAGCTGATCTTCTGATCCCAACCCCTCTTCAGTATAAATGCTTTTTTTTTTTTTTTTAATTTTTGGTTAAAACCGACTGCTGCAGCATTCCCTGCTTGTTATAAGGTGTAGCAACTGCTTGCTACATTGCTGCATTTACTGCTTGCTTACACTTTAAAAGAAGAAAAGTGTTTTTTTTTCTTTCTATTCCTGGTGTGCAGTTGATATAATTTTTAAAAAAAAGAAGAGCTTTTTTCTTTTCTCAGACAAGCTTTTTTTGGAGGGGCATCAAGTAATGTGTTTAAGGTGAGATGGTTTATGGTAGCTAAGCAGTATTAAGAAATTGACACGGGTGGCAAGAACTTTTAAATTTGTCTACTTAAAGGTGTATATGGCTAGGCAGGATCTATGTTCAGTCATCAAATAAAAATTTCAGTGAGTGGCTAATAATCAAACTTTAAACATCGAAAGTTTAAATTACCGAACACGTTTATCTTCAAAAATAAAATCATCGAATGGCAATAGTTGGCCAACATCGCAAATGTCTGATGATGCTGTGCACCTTGTTAACCAAGGTGGGGGCCCCCTAACTATATATATATATATATATATATATATATATATATATATATATATATATATATATATATATATATATATATATATATATATATATATATATATATATATATATATATATATATATACACACACACCAACTCTGAGATTGCACTACAGTGGGGAATAAGGAAAATTTATAAAAGGAATTGTTTAGCTTACCTTATGCATCACAGTACTTCCTGTTTTTTGGCCAGTTATGGCCATTCAGTGATTTTATTTTTGAAGATAAGCGTGTAAGGTAATTTAAACTTTCGATGTTTAAAATTTAATTTTTAGCCGTTTGCTGAAATTTTAATTTGATGACTGAACATAGCCTAAGCTAGGCATTATATTGTCCCCATGACTGCTTGCCTAGTATTATTCCTGTTTCCTATGTTTAATAGACTTTCTTGAAATTGACTTTATATAAAATAATTTATATTCTCTGTCATGCCATCTGTTACTTTATTAGTAATTTCTGATAACAGTCTTTTGAAGAGGCAGCCTGCATTGCCATGTCCTTTACGAGTCATAGGTTCATAGAATATTATTAGGTATCTGTTATTAGGTGACAGACTAGTGATGCCCTTATAGTCATAGCTGCAGCAATCCCCCTGGTACATCCAGTTACTTTTGACATTCTACATTCAAATAATGACAGTAACATACGTGATTGCCCACCTCTGGATATGTGTTACTGCTGGTGTCAGGCAGGCGATTGTGCATAATGAATAAGATCAGCAATGGTTTACGGCCTGTAATCAGTTTAAACCATTTACCACAAAGGTATTGGTAGGACTTCTTTAGTCTAAGAATCAAGGATAAACACTCTTTTTTTTTAACTTGTGAAGATGGCTTCCCTGATGCAGAAACTGCACTGAAAGCATAAACTACAAGTCTTTCTTCACCTGAGGGTATAGCATGTTGAATCACTGAACCAACACCTTATTCAGAAGCCTCACAATCTAGTGTAAGGGCCTTTGTCATAAGGCGTCAACACTACTAGTTATTAATGCTTACTTAGGGATCTCTATGCACTGCTTACAGACCTTACTTAGAGATTACTGTACAATGCTTAGGGATCTTACTTAGGTATTACAATGCAGTACTGTAGGATCCTGCTGCATTCATCCTGACTGTACACATTGGAACTGGGAGAATCTTATGATCCAGGAACATACCACACACACTGTCTTCAGCTTTCCCTTGTTAGGCAGAATAAGTACTCTGGAAATTATTTGTATATAAAGTTCTTCTCTACAAGCTGGCACACTCTTATTCAATCTACATATGTATGTATCGGAAAAAAATCAAAAGCTGGCAATCTAGTTTGTGTGGGACAGACAAAGAAGAAAGGGTAGTAATCGCACCTTACCTACTCACAGAACTGAAAGAAAGGATTATTTGAATTATGTGCCTTTGCACAAGCACTGACTATGAATCAATTTCTACAAATCAATCCCATTTACAAACTGTCTGCTTTGCGCAAGCACTGACCATTAATCAATTTCTACAAATCAATCCCATTTATAAATTGCCTGCTTTGGTCTGGGAAAGACAAGTACCTCCCACACAGACCCTCTCCCCACACTATCTGTTGATATGGTAACCATCTCTTAGCCAGTTTAACAAATTGTCATGTATTGCCCTGTGTTAATAAAGCTTTAACAATACTTAATGAGCCTGTAAGGTTATTTCAGTTACAACACACCCTATGGAACCATATTAAACTATGAAATGACAGTAAGGTGTTTAAGTGGGTGGAGCAGGACAGGAAAAGAATTTCCACAACAGCACAACAGCTGATTTACTGCAGCTAGCTGCAGGTAGAAATATGATAGTTACCTTTGCTTTTTAAAGGAAGAATATTAGCAAGCTCACAGTGGCTGTCTGGAAATACCTGCAAGTCATGACATAACACTCTTAAAAGCACACCTGCAAGTCATATGACACTTTAAAAAAATAAGTCATGGTATGACACTCTTAAAAGCACACCTGCAAGTCATGACATAACACTTTTAAAAAAATACCTGTAAGTCATGGCATGGTACTCTTAAAAGCACACCTGCGAGTCATGACATGACACTCCTACAAGCACACCTGCAAGTCATGACATGACACTTTTAAAAAAAATAAGTCATGGCATGACACTCTTAAAAAAAGCACCTCGAAGTCATGACATGACACACTTAGTTCATTTAAAGAATCTTAGGTAGGTAAATTTAGCCTTTAAAAAGCATGAGGAGAAACCCATCTCACCTTAAACACAGAAGGGATTTAAAGCACATTTTTATAAGTTAGCAATTTTTCACAAGATTGTTAGCATATATATTCAGGCATTAAGAGTCATCTAGGTGCCATTACCATGGAGGTTTCACGGGCATGAACAACACCAAACAGCTGCATCTAGAGTTCTTGTGGGTAGTGAAGAATGCTTTGTGTATCAATTTTTTTCTGATCTGACCTACATTTTCTATATCAGTACAACAATGTAATTTCCTCTTAATGAGTTTGTACATCTTCGATTTATGGAATCTCCCACAACAGATGCATATAGACTTCTTTACAGGTGATACAGGATCCTCCTACAGGTTGTCTCAGATCTTGCCATTTCTCAAGTGGAGTAAGGTATATCTCTGAACTGCATGCTACCAAAGAAATCACTTAGTTGGAAAATTTTCCTCAGTCCAGTTCATGTAACAGTGTGCATACGAAAGTTAAATATTGTTTAAAATTGGAGTTAACATAATTATGGATGCATAAGTATGGGATATAGACCCTATGCAGGGTGCAGAGGGCTTTTGCCAGAATTTCTGCAGATCACATTAGAGAAGGTTTTGGGTACTTTTTGTATCTGTCACTGCAGTTAATATATATAGAGATAGAGGGGTACAGGATGCAGTGGGGATTAGCCCCCCCCATGAAAATGTAATCAGGCTGAGAGGTTACTAGAAGGATCAGCACAAAGCAGAGAGACTACTGATCTGCTTCTTGGCATGAAAGAGTGGCAATGGTACTGCCTGCTGTGCTGAAAACACTGTATGCATGTTACAGTGTTGACTATGGGCATGTTTCTATCACCTTTCAGGGCATACAGTAATTTCTATCATACTATACATGGAATACATAAGCACCTCTCTTATACAGCAGCCTTTATGTAGGTTAAATATGTCACCTGTGTAATTCAGCACCATGATCATGTGGAGTCACTCATCTGAGACTCATGAAGTGGCAGCCAGAAAGTCTGCATTGTTATATAATAGATGTGAATGGAAAAGTAATGCCATTATGACTGCAGTAGACCTTTCCTGGTTATTCTTATGGATGCTAAGAACACTAACAATACTACCATGAATACCTTCTGCATTGTTTCACACCAAGAAACTGTTGTGCAGTTGCCCTGCTTTGCAGTGATCCATCTAGTGGCCTCTGTGTCTGATTCCTGGAAAAAACACTGCTGTCAGTTGTTATGCTGGGTTTTGTATGCAGTTTCAACAGAATGTATTGATGGACCGAATGACTGCATTTTTACATCAATGATTCAGAGCAGGCCTTCCTCATTTACCCTCAATCACGCATTGAAAACAAAACTGAAAGAACATTTTCAAGAAGAAGTAACTTGTTCTTACTTTTGGGTCAGTGGGTTATTTTTAAAGCTCATGAAATCATCTGCTGCATGTCACCTTTTACTATTCAATAATCCATGACTCAGTGTCAGTGATGCATGATTTACTCATGGCTGGGATGGTTTAATCACAAAGTGCACAACCTAAGTGATTAAGCTAACCAAAGGTAAATCCTACATTACTCACATGTAGGTGTGGATTATAGCTATTATAACATGCTATTATTGTAGGAAAAAAATCTTAACTTTTATAAATAATGTCATTGCTTAAAAGGACTTTAATGCTATTTTGCCATTTGCTTGAAGTCTGAGGCATAAAAGGTATGTACTGCACATGCTCTATGGCTGCCTAGAAGACTGCTGTGTGCATTTATTTTTGGTATTTTTGTGAGTAGTATATATGGTTCAAGTGGTATACTTATCTGTCTGGATTTTCAGAGAATGGGTAGATCTCTGCCTTATATTTTTAATACTTCTTCATAAAAGTTGAGGTTTTCTGACATATCATTGAAGAATAAAGTCACTAAATATTACAAGACTTGAAGCTTTTGGGAGGTTAGTGCCTGTGAGTTAAGCAGTGAAGCTACTTGCTCCCAGCATCACAATCTGAGTTTTTAATATATTGTATTACTAAGCTGCTAGAAAACATAAAGAGAATTTGGTACTGATGCACGTTATTCGAGATGCTTCTCTACTTCTAAGTGCAACAACCAGTTATTAGATGCTTCAGTTTCCTGTTCTTTGACTTGATCTGTCTGCTTATTATTTTTTAACTGTGTAGATGGGTTGATTTCATGTGGATCCATTTCATCTGTGGCTGGAAAAGTTTACTCTCGAGGGAAAGTTTTTTTGCAAGTTAAATTCTCTGACAGTGGCACAAAGAAAATCTGGGGAATATTTGATTTACAAATCAGTCAGCATACATTTCTGCATACTGATGTCCTTTTATTGTATAATAAGAATTGTACAGATGAAATTGTAAAAACTGCTGTAAACATTGTTCACAGTTACTGTAGATATTGCACTGGCTTGTTGCACACGTTTCTATAACTTCTTACTCCTTTGTAATGTATTTTGTTGTTGTATTACTGCTCATCTTGAGCCTTTGACCAGCCCACTTACTACGTTACCAAACTGCAATAATTCAGAGGCATACCTACCTCAATCAGTGCCCTGTGGCAATACCACAAGCCAGTGGCCCAGCCCAGGTAGCTCTCCAACTGAACATAAAAAAAGAAAAAGAAATAAAAGCACTTCCCTGTGATAACCCAATCACTATATTTTGTTGATTTGATTATTACAGTTACATCTATGCCCCTACATCTAGATAAAAAAAAAAAGTTCACAGTAATAACAGTTACATCACCCCCCCCCCCCCCACACACACACACACACACACCTAGCTCTTTCACTGAAGAGGAAGAAAAAAAAAAACAGTTCAAGCTACATTGTAGCTATCAGGTTATTACAGTTAGTACCTCCACACCCCCAGAGCTACCTCTATCATTGAAAAGAAAAAAAAACATGATGATGATGATGATGGATGGCCGATTGCACCCTCCCAATACTTTGTGCCTGAGGCGATTGAACCTCTTGCCACAACCTAGCTACATTTCTGTAATAAGTAATAAATAAAAATAAATAAATTGCACTACATCAGCACTAGACATCACAGCTCCCATCTAGTCAGCTCAGACTATATGCATACAGAAACCTGCTTGATCATGTTATAGTTTAATGCTAGTCTTCAGTGTCTTTCCAAGAGGAAAAGGATTAGGGATACTAGATCACTTCCTGGGACCTAGACCAGTTCTTTACTTCATGTCATTAACGTGCAATGAACAATGATATTAAGAGACCAGCAGCTGACACTAAATATGCTTTCTGGTTGCTACAAAATGTTTCCATTCATGCGTTTTAGAAAAACAAACTATCAACAGCAGCTATGTGCCCAAATAACCACACTTCTAAAAGATCAAGAGCAAATACAAGTCTTAATCCAGGCTATCGAGTTTCTTACTCACTTGAATCACCGTAAGCATAACTTGACATCATACAGTGACAGTAAACATTAACTGGTGGTAACACTAATGGTCAGAGCCTATTTCATTCACTCTCCAAGTGGTTAATAATACAACTAAAATATTTTGTTTCAGATACCCTTGTTGTTACTCTCTTTACTATTTTAAATGCCCTTCTTTTGTCTGCATGAAAAGTACTTATATTCTAAACAACTGAAGTCACATTTTACTGTGCGTTATACTGAGCATTAAATTAGAGATACAATTTAATTTATTTATTAATTTATTGACATTTATTTACCAGAAAAGTCTGTCTAGGTCTGGAGGCCAGGGGAGAAAAGCTCCAAATAAGAAAAATTTTCACAGTGAACATTAGAGAATATAATACTATTAAAACAATGTTACAGAGCACATAAATAAATGTTTGTATAGGGGACAAAGCTCCAAATATAATATTTTCAGTGAACATTAAGATTTTAAGAGTTTTAAACAATGTTACAGATTACATAGTCTATTTTCAGCATAAATAATTATACTATTACACAGTAAATAGGAAGATATGATCAGCAGTTTGTATGGTAGCAGAAAAATATTAGATCATTCAAAAAGTTGAATACTGCCACACAACTAGTTAGGTACAAGTTTTATTTTTTTCTGTCTGAGCAGCAGAGCAGGCTAACAAAGGTAAACATCATTTTGTGGTTCACCTAAGTGTCTGTCTCTGAGGAAGCATAAGGAAACAAGACTCAGTAAGCCACTCAGGATTCTGACTATGATCTACTGCTGATTATACAATGACCCCCATTAATATTCCAAAACGTGCACACTGATTGGCCAGCATGCCCATTGTAAATCCTTACAATATACCAACGGAAAAAGGTCCAGCTGCCCAAACCTTTTCTGTTAGCATAAAGTGTCCAAAACTTTTTTTTTTTTAATTAAAAAAAAAAAAAAAAAAAAAACGGAGCAGCGGAGACTTTCTTTTCTCCATTGCTTCTATTTCAAAGCATTGATGTACTGGGTATGCATGGGAATGCAAGTCCCATATGCATGCGCAGTACATCAACACAAGGAAACAATATACTACCACCAGCGGAAGAACAGTAATGTGCCGTTATACAAAGGCATTATTTAAGAAAAGTAAGTATTTTTTTTCTTAAATAATGTCATTGTATAACAGCAATAACCGATTTTGTGGTTGTGGTATATTGAAGATTTACCCACGGTTGGCTTTATTTAATCACTTGGGCTTCGCCCTCATGATTAAACCACACCGACTTTGGGTAAATCTTCAATATACCACACCAGGTCAATAGTTATTGCTCAATTCACTACTCCTTTGTGGTAGTTAGTTGTTCACATAGAGCACAGCACACATGAATGCATTCTTCTATCATCTATATGAGGTAAACAGGTAAGCTCATATGACCTAGACAATTGCACTTTAGGGGCAACTTAAGTTATAGAACACATTTAAAAAAAAAATAAAGCTCAGACATCTGCAGGAAAATAAAATAGGCAATAATTTCTTAAGACACCAGAGATTTGAGAATGCACTACGATATTGACATGGTATGCAACCATTGCATAAGGCATACAAAAATTGTAAAACAGGGTATTTACAAAATCAGTACAAATGCTTCTACATTACTATCAAGTGTAACTGCAAATGATGTGCTTCCAGTGTGGTTGGGTTTGTAGTTTGTCCTTTAAAGTAATACTGGTTTACAACACTCCTATTATATTAATCGAATATTTAGTTACAACTATAAAATGCATTCATCACTTACATTTAGTGCATTCTTTGCAGCTTCAGCTTCTGATCGACTGTCAAAACTGACAAATCCTACAGGCTAGAAGGAAAAAAAGGAAAAATGAAGTGCTGGAATTCTTTGTTTTCTGAAGTTTAATAGAAATACACCTATACATTAAATTACTTAGTTCAGTAATTATGTCTGAAAAATTATTTTCAGCTAGTAAGTGCAAGAATCAAAAATGAACACAGTACTTCCACAATTTAAGATGCGATTCTCATAACAACTTAAAGTCTCCTTTCTGAACTTTTATAGAAAGTACAGTTGTGTACACTTACCATAAATGTAGATGTTCGAGTGCATTCACTGTTGCAGTCATTACATTTGGGTAATCTGCTCGCAGGTTGCCCTCAGTCAGCCTGAATTCCAAAGTCTTGGGTCCTGCGTCGGTTGCTGTCTCCTCTTCCGTGACGTCAGGTCGTCAGGGGTATAAAACAAGCAGCCAACGCCATTTTCTTTAGTTTTTCTTGCCCCAGATGTCAGGTGCCCCCAAAAAGGTAGCAAAAAAATATATACATGCATCAATATAAACTTTACCTTCATCTACAAGCAAATACACCACATAGGTTGTAGAAGATAGAGAAGGAAAGATAAACTCCAGAATGAAAGGGGGATGGCAGGTGGGTAACCTGGACTGCAACAGTGAATACACTCAAACATCTACATTTATGGTAAGTGTACACAACTGTACTATGTTTTTCGTGTTTCACTGTTGCAGTCATTACATTTGGGTAGAATCCCAAAGCTATGGTTGGGAGGCTGGAGCTAAACAGCATTAGGTGCTGCTATAAGGCCCTGCAGAAGTGCAGTGGCAAAGCCTGCCCTGGACTTAGAGTAGAGAGGCAAATGATAATGCTTTGTAAAGATGTGAACAGAACTCCCAGTAGCAGCCTCTAGAATGTATTTGGTTGTTACTCCTCTGAGAAAGGCTGCTGAAGTAGCTGCAGCTCTGGTGGAATGAGACCTAATGCCCTTGGGCACAGGTTTACCATGGTGTAAGTAGCAGAAACGAATGCTGTGGCTTATCCACTTTGAAATAGTCTGCTTTGAAATAGCCTTTCCTTCTGGTCCTGCAGCATATGTCACTAGTAATTGCTCAGTTTTTTTTAGAGCTTTAGTCCTGCTCAAGTAGAATCTTAGCTGTCTGTGTATGTCCAAAGAATACAGAATTCTCTTCCCCTTGTTCTGCAGATTTGGATAAAAGGTTGGCAGATAAATAGTTTGGTTAAGAGCCACACTGGAAACCACCTTAGGCATAAATGTTGGATTTGTCCTCAGAGACACCCTGTCTGGGTAAAATATGATAAAATGCTCCACAGCCATGACGGCCTGTAGCTCTGAGACTCTTCTTGCTGAAGTAATTGCTAGTAGCAGAGCTGTTTTCCACGATAAGACCTTTACATCAGCAGTAGCAGCTGGTTCAAATGGAGGCAGGGTGAGCTTTTCCAACACATAATTGAGGTCCCATGCAGGTATTGGTGATCTTCTATGAGGCCTTAGATTTCTGGCTCCTCTAAGATACTGCTTTAGTAAAGGATGAGAAAAGACTGGTGGCTCTGTATTCTAATGAGTCAAAATGGCAGAGGCATGGATTTTAATTGATGAGAAAGATAAGCCTTTGTCAAGCATCTCAGTCAAGTATTGTAATATCTGAGGAATGTTTGGTTCTGCTGTATCAGTTCCTTGTGCTTGATTCCAAGCACATAATCTCTTCCATTTATCAGCATAAGATTTTCTAGTACTAGGCCTTCTGGCTTCCAAAATGACATCCATCACAGCCTTACTGAGAGGTGTTGTTTGTATAACTACATGATCAGCCATGCTGCCAGGTTCAGTGTCTGGAGTTGATTGTGCAGGATCTGACTGTTTTGCTGGGACAGTAGTTGAGGTCTTTGAGGTAAGGTCCAAGCTGGGTATTGAGACAAGTTTCTTACGATTGCGTACCAGTATTGGCAGGGCCAGTCTGGGGCAATTAGTATCATCTTTGGTTTCTCTTGTCTGACTTTTAGGAGGACCTTGGGAAGAAGAGGCAGTGGAGGAAAGGCGTAAACTGATAGGTTTTTCCAACTGAAGGATAGGGCATCCACTTTCCATGCTTGTCTGTGATAAGTCCTTGTACAGAATCTTTCCAACTAATAATTTTGAAGGGAGGCAAATAGATCTATGTCTGGGCTCCCCCATTTCTTTGTTATCATGCTGAAGACTTGTGGATCTAGTTTCCACTCATGAGGATCCATAAGGTTTCTGCTTAAATCATCTGCCAGAGTATTTTGTTTTCCTGGCAGGAATTGAGCTTAAAGATGTATTTGGTAAATCAAAGCTGTGTCCCACAGTGCCATGGCTAATCTGCAAAGGGGGTATGAGTGCGTGCCCCCCTGCTTGTTTATATACCACATGACCGTGGTGTTGTTCGTCTTTATCAGTAGTTGTCCTGGATGAAGTAAGTCCTTGAAGGCTGTCAGGGCATTTTGAACAGCTAGCATCTCTTTCTGGTTGACATGTAGATGCATTTGTTTTGGGGCCCATATGCCCTGAATGCATCTTCCCGCCATGTGGGCCCCCAGGCATAATCTGATGCGTCTGTTGTTAAGGTTTGGCTGGCAGGGGGTAGAGTGAAGCCCCGTCCCATGTTTTGGTGACATGCCTTTGCCACCATAGAAACTCCTGTTGTAGGCAGGGAATGAGAGGAATCATTGTTTCCAGACTGTGACAATGTTGATTCCACAAACTTTTATGTACCATTGAAGTTTCCTCATATGCAGTCTTGCATATGGAATCAGTAGGATGCAGGATGCCATGAAGCCCAAAGCCTTGCAGATAATTGGGTTTTTGTTGCCATCAGTTTAAAGTAAATAGTCAGATGCCATTGCTTGTCTGGTGTGAGGTAAGCAATCTTAGCAGTTGTATTCAAGCTTGCACCCAGGAATGTTATCTTTTGAGAGAGTACCAGTTGTGATTTATTTTCATTTATTGTGTACCCTAGGCATGTTAGAATCCTTTTCACAAATGCCAGGTGTTGAAGAAGAATGCCCTTGTTCTCTGCTTGAATGAGGCAGTCGTCCAAGTAAGGATATATTTGAATACTTCTTTGTCTGAAAAATGCAATTACTGGTGCCAGGCACTTTTTAAAGACCTTGGCCGCAGTAGATAAGCCAAAGGGCAGTGCAGAAAATTGGTAATGCATTAAGCCAGCCTTGAATCTGAGGTATCTTCTGCACGATTGCCTTATTGGGACATGCAGGTATGCCTCTTTTAGGTCTAATGTCACCAGCCAAGCATTCTTGCCCAGCATGGGCAGAAGCTGCTGCAAAGTCAGCATTTTGAATTTTGGAATGTCCAGGTATGTGTTCAAAATCAATAAGTCCAGTATTGGCCACCAGGCCTTGTCCTTTCTGGGTACCAAGAACAGTCTTGAGTAAAAACCTTGTCCTTTTTCCTGTTCTGGTACTGGCTGAAGAGCCGCCATATCCCTGAGGGACATAACCTGTTTCTGTGCCTCTGCCCATTGATTTTTTGGCAGATCTGGCCAACCGTTTGCCATTGGCAGAGTATGGAAATGGAATCTGTATCCCTGTGATACTATGTTTAGCACCCACTTGTCCTGGGTTATTAACTGCCAATTTTGGGCAAAAAGTGCTAATATTCCCCATAAGGATGCTGCCAAAAGATAAGTGCTTGGTGAAGGCAGAGGGAAGTCACTGGGACTGTTTTCTGTAGGTTAGCACTTTATCTCCTCCAGATTTGGAGGTAGAAGCACCCCATTGCTTTGACCTGTATGAATCTTGAGCCTGATATCTGGAACCCTTAGGGCATCTGGATTTGCCCCTTTGAGCTCTGTCTGACACAGGAAAGGACCATTTTTTTGTAGGCCAGTGTCTACTGAATCTTGGTGGCTGCACTTGTAAGAAGTCTTTTACAGTTTGCATAGACTTAGCTTTGTCTTCCATTTTCTTTAAAACCTCTTCTGCCTTAATACCAAACAGAGTATCATGCTGTAAAGGTGCATCTAGTAATTTAGCTTTAACATGATCAGGCAAATTTTGTTGTTTTAGTCAGGCATGCCTCCTAATCACAGATCCAGTAACTGCGGCCCTGCAGGAGGCCTCTAAGGAATCAAAACCACATTGCAAAGTATGCTTTCCAACCTGCTCAGCTGCATGCAATAATTCCTACCATTCTTTATTTTCTGCACATTCAGAAATCAACATCACTTTCTGTTTCAGCAATCCCATAACATGTTGTTGATACTTGAGCATATGAAACTGGCAGTTTAAGGCCCTAATTGCCAAGGTTGCAGATGCATAAACCTTTTTCCCCATCTATCCAGTGCCCTTGAATGTCTGTCAGAGGGGGTAGGATTTTTTGCTGTTGAGGCCTTAACTCCCTTTGGACCCTGTGAAATAGTTTCAGGATCAGCAGCAGGGTTTCTAAATAAAAATTTGTGTGAGGCAGGGACCCTGTAATATCTGTCAGGCTTGCTGGAAGCCAGAGGTAAGGAGTCAGGGGTCAAGCTTGACTCCGAAAACACATCATCCACAATGTCTAAAACAAAGGGCATGGCTAACAGCCTGTGCTAAGGGAGAAGAAGGAAATCCCTGAGCCTCTTTTTTGATTCTGAGAAGTCTTGACTCTCAGTGAAAATGCTCCCTCAAAGTATGCAAGGTTTCTCCAAATGAATAATCCTCAGGAGGTGATGCAGATGGTATAGACTCCTCTGCATCAGAATCCTCATAGGGAGGTATAGATAGATCCTGATCAGAAGAGGAATCAGAAGAAATAGAACCTGATCTGAAGATTCATAATCAGTGCCTTGCCTAGGCCTCTTATCTGGAGGGGGATGGGAACCCCTGATCAAGGTAATAAGGTCTTCAGCCATTTTGATCATCTGTTTTTTAGGCATAGAGGCCTGTGCACATGGCTCATGCATCGGTTTTTTAGTTTTAGAAGTTGCTTTTGTCTTTGTTTTTGCAGCTGTCATCGGTTTGATATAAAGATGTTGAGGCCTGAAAACACCCTCAGAAGCCGGTGCCTGCTCAGCGGCTCCAGACCCATCCGAGGGAGATACATCCATGCGTCCAATACTTTGAGTATCTCGCAGCATACCGGACTCCACATGGGTGTCGGTAGGGGCCTGTGACTGTAAAGTAGCGGGTATCAGCAGCTTTGAAGGTGCCTCACTGAGTACCGGCGAACTGGCGACTGGCTTAGGAGAAGCTTCGTCGTCGGTTTTGGACCTTGACTGTCTATCTCTGTCCTTTTGTTTGCATTTTTTATGTACTCTGGTGGTCGGATTGCTATCCGACGACATTTCTGGGTAGTTAAATCTGTTTCCAAAATACTTTGAGGCAAAAATATACCGACGCTTAATAGTGTGTTGGTTAAATCTAGCACAAAACTGACAGCCAGGCATGTTGTGATCAGGGCCTAGGCAAGGAATACAGTATAAATGGAAATCCTTATGAGGTATTTGATTCCCACAAGTAATACAATTATTAACTTTTTCTGACATCGGTATGGAGCAAGAAAAATTTTTCCCCAATGGGGTACTTAGCTTTAGTGAAGACTTCAGTTTTGAAACTCAAACTTGAATATTTCAGGAGTCGGCCGACCAGCACTTGTGAAATGCTTCTGCTTCGGGCACCGTGTGGCAAGAAAGACTAAAGAAAATGGCGTTGGCCGCTTGTTTTATACCCCTAACGACCTGACATCATGGAAGAGGAGACAGCAACCAACGCAGGACACAAGACTTTGGAATTCAGGCCGACTGAGGGCAACCTGCCAGCAGATTACCCAAATGTAATGACTGCAACAGTGAAACACAAAGAACATCTGAATGTCAAACAGCTGTCACTGATGGAATTACTTTTCTCCCAAATACAATTGCTACACTTTGGGATTTATTTTTAAATAAAACACACCAGATATTGATATTTAGACCCAACACTTTCACATGTTCTTATGCTTTAACAGAAGAAACTGTCTTGAGTTTCATTCAATTATTACAAATGGAATCAGCTTTTTCGATCTAAAAGTTTTTTAACTGCACATTTAAACAAGTGAAGTTTTAAGATTCCGACCTTAGATTTTAAAGCAGTTCATTTTAGATGCAATAGCATGAATGGTGCGACTATTATTGTATGTAGACCTCTCAACCTCCAAGTATGAAAAATTACAGCCAAGTGTCAGAAACAGGAGCACTTTTTATTTAGCACAATAGGAGTTTATGTGCTAGACCATACACAGGTAGTGGCAGTGGTAAAGAATCTTTGTGGAGGCTTAGTTTATTTAATAAGGAATGCACCCACCAACAGGTCTGACTTTATGAGCAAAGTACAGTAGTGTAAAATCTTACCACAACAGTAGATGTCAATCTCTTCTCTGTTGCAGTATTCTAAACAGAAGGGATCTCCTGGTCAGGGCAGCCTGACACTCGGCTAGTATACCAAAACCTAATGATGTTATATGCATCTTACATCACATTTATGCTCCCCATATAGGGTATAAAAGGGACATACAAACACAGCTACCTAGAACTGAATTGCCCCAGTAGAAAACAGTCTCCACAGGACAATGAAGTAAATGCAAATCCAGAAGGAAATCTGCAGAATAAAAAGGGGAAACCCTCAGCCAGAAGGGAATCTAAAACAAAAAAAAACAGAACGAAGAAGAGGGGTTTGGAGGGAGGGACTGGATACTGCAACAGTGAAGAGAAGGACATCTACTGCTATGGTAAGATTTTGAACATCTGTACTATGTCCTTCTGTATCACTGTTGGAGTACTCTAAATAGAAGGGAGAGTAAAAAACGTCAAGAAACTGAATGGGAGGTGGAAGGCTGAGAAGAGCCCTCAACAAACACATAAAAAATGGTTCTAGCAAAACCTGCTCTGGCTTCATAAAGGCATGCACTGAAGATCATGCAGCAGCTTCATGAATGGAATTGGTGTCCAACTCCTTGAAGAAGGCACCAGAAGAGGCAACAGCCCTAGTGGAATGAGCTCTAAAAGAAGTAGACAGAGATTTGCCATGAAAAGTATGACAAAAGAAATGTCTTTAGATATCAGGAGATGGGTTGCTTAGAAACAGGTCCAGGGATGAAAGGAAACAAAAAAGTGATTAAACCTATGGATGGCCTTAGTTTTATCCAAATAGTACCTCTGCAAATTCAAGGTATGCAGGACCTTCTCACTAGCAAATTGAAGAGGAGGGAACAATGAAGGGAGCTGTACCAACTGATATAAGGATAACTCATGTACAACCTTGGGTATAAAAGAATTGGTATGAAGAGACACACTGTCCCTGTGAAAAATCAGAAAAGGAAGAATACCCATAAGGGTTTGGAGCTCATTAACTCTCCGAGCAGAAATAAGACCCAGCAACAAAACAGTCTTCCAGATACAATGTAGTGTTGCAAAGAAGCAGAAACTGCAGGCTCAAAAGAAGCCTGAGTCAATTTTTCCACAACAAAATTAAGGTTCCAAGGAGGAATAGGCTTCATTGGAAGCCTAATATGCAGGATGCCTTTAAGAAATTGTTTGAGCTCAGAATGAGAGGCCAAAAGAGGATTCAAGAGCAGACAAGCAGAAATGGCTGACAAATGGGCCTTCACAAAAGAATAGGCCAAGCCAGACTGGAGCAACTCACACGAATAAGAGAAGACCACAGGGACCCCACTGAAAAAGAGTCCTGGTTACGAGCATGGTACCAGACAATAAATCTTTTCCTTTTGGACATATAAGATTTCTGGTTGAGGGTCTCCTTGCTTCCTGTAAAACCCTGAGCACATCCTCACAAAAGAGGTGCCTGAAAGGGATCAAAACCCTGTCACCCACATTGTCAGTTGAAGAGTGGACAAGTGAGGATAAATGAGAGACCCCTTGTCCTGTGTGAGGAGATCCAAACAGTGAGGTATCTTGTGGTGATGCCTTAAGAGGGGGAACTAGTGCTGTCTTTGCTAAAAGGGAGTCACTAGCAAGATTTTTGGGGAGTACAGCTGAATCTTCTGCAGGACTCTAGCAGTAGAGGAAGAGGAGGGGAAAGCATAAAGAAACATTCCCTTCCAAGGAAAAGAGAGGGTGTCCGTCTTCTGTCCCAAATAGCACGGCACTCTGAAAAAGAAGAGAGGAAGCTGCCTGTTCAGAGGGGAGGCAAAAAGATTTGATCTACCTGATGAATGATGGACAATGTGCAGAAACACATACCTGTGAAGCATCCATTCATGAGCCTGTGTTTTGAACCAGCTCAGACAGTCTGCCACTAGATTGTGCTCTGAAGGAATGTATACAGCCTGAAGAGTTAACTAACAACTGAGAGTCACCTCCCAAGCCTGAAGACCCACCCTGCAGAGGAGGTAAGATTTTGTGCCTCCCTGCTTTTTGACCTCCCTCATCACTGTAGTGTTGTCTGTGTACATCTTCAAGGGGCCTGGAGAGCATGGGGTGAAAAGCTTGAAAGGCTAGAATCAGAGCTCTCATCTCTTTGATGTTCACATAGTCTGACTTCTGATGGGGGGGGGGGGGGGGGCAGAGACCCTGAAATTTCAGGTGACCAAAAGATTCCCCCACCCCATGTCCGAGGCATCAGTGAACAGTTCTTGAGAAGGGACCACAGGCTGAAAGGGCTGGCCTGGGTTGAGAGCAAACTGTTCAATCCACCACCGGAATTCCTTATTTAGACAGGGAAGGACAGCTACACTGAAATCCAGAGGGGGCAATACTGCAGTCAAACTGACTTGAGGTACCACTGAAGCTTCTGCATAAGCAGTCTGGAAAGAGGGATCATTGGAATAGAAAAGGCCATGAATCCTAGAGTCCAAAGAAACTCCCTGGCTGGCATGGCAGTCAGAAGAAGAAGAGCCTGAAAGAAGGCTTTCAATGATAAAACATTTGGAGATGGAAGAGAGGTCAACACTGGCACTGTCTGATTCCTGCATCCCAGGTACACATGATCTGACATGGAGTTAGGACGGACTTATGGAAGATGATAGTGAATCCCGTACTTCAAAGAATAGAGATTGTGAGCTCCAGTTCCTGTAACAGGTGACTGGGAGAAGATGAGGAAAAATATGAATGCCTTGGAGCCTGTAGAAAGCAATCACAGGAGCTAGGAGCGACTCCCTCATTTCATCTTGCATTCTTCCTGGCTGTCCAAAACCTTCTTTACCAGATTGCCTTCTGCTATTCTGCACATGTGCCCAAACAACTGTAGTCTGTTTTCTTTGACATTCTCTGCAATCGAGCTACTTTGACATCTGCTCTGATATCCTCATTTCATCTGGCCCACAGTGTTCCTCTTACTACCCATCTCAGGTACTTTGTCTCAATCATCTCTACCTTCCTCAACTGTTGTGCCTTTACTGCTTATTTTTGTACCATACATTAGTACTGTTCACACAACTGCTTTGTACACCTTATTTTTCATCTTCTTTGACATTCTTCTGCCACATACTATATCTAACACTCTGTGCCAGTTGGCTGCAGCCCCTCTGATTCTAGCTTTGATCTCCTCATTCAGACTTCTGTTCTCATCAATCATCCCTCGCAGATACATGAAGCTATTAACCTGTTCCACTATTTTCCCTTGTATCTCAGTTCTCAGCTTCTGCTGATTTCCCCCATTTGTTGTCATTACAACTGTCTTATCTGTTCCTAGTTTCATCCCATGCGCCATCAGTTTTGCATTCCATTCACCATTCCTTTGCTGAAGTTCTTGCTCAGAATCTGCCTGTAATTCCACATTGCATTCAGCAACTTTGTTGATCTGTTCCCTCCAACCTGTTTGCGAATGCAGTCCATCAACAGTATGAACAGCGGTTGTCTCACAGCTGAACCACTTCCACAGGGAAAACAATGTGAGAGCTAACACTGTTTGTACTTGATTAATTGAGTCCTTGTACATAGCTTGCACTAATTCTACCAATGTTTCTGGGACTATGAACCACCACAGGGTTGTCCAAATCAGCTTTCCTGGAACCTTGTGAAATGTTTTCTCCAAGCCTAGGAATACCCATTTGGACTCTTTCCTCTTCTCTAGCTTCTTCTTATCTATCTGTCTCACTGCAAACATTGGGTCAGTTGTGCTGCATCCTGATCTCGAGCTGAACTGCTCACCTTCTGTCTCACTTGTCAGTCACTTTCTCTAGAACTTTCATGCAGTATGACAGGAGTTTGATACATCTGTGATGCCCCTGCACTGGCCCAGTAATCAAGATGCCTCAATCCTCACCACTGGCAACAGCTAGGGGATGTACACACTAGGAGGATGACAAGTACACACACAGTAAGTACAATTTCCCTTAAGAGCACACAGAGATCACAGTCAGTCTGGGGATGGTTTCTCCCTGTCTCTCTCCAGATCTGCAATAAGACTCCCCACTGGCAAAGCTATATGGTTGAGATCTCAGCCGAGTGGCCAGTCTAAGACCTCTGGCACCCTCTCTATCGAACCAGTGCTTCATGTCTCTGCCCAAGTAGCTCACACACACACACACACACACACACACACACACACACACACACACACACACACACACACACACACACACACACACACACTTTGACATTAGATTTTTATACAAACAGAAGCACAGGTTTACTAGCTATGCCCCCTTTTGACCAGACTATAAGGTAGTTCCAGCTGCCACCAGACACCCTTATCGGCTGCTATACAGCCCTTACAAAGGTTGTCCAGTTCTACTGATTAATGTTACTACTAATCCAAATGGTAGTCTGACCAAGACTTGCAAGGCTATTTAGGAGTGGCCTGTACAGTGTCACCAAATACATACGCAAGTACCCTAAGAGCTTAAATATGTCTCACAAATATCAGCCACAAAAATAGGTTTAAATATATACAATAATAAAAGTACACGACACTACTCAGTAAACAAACCCAGTTACTTCAGAGTTCAAAATCACAGGAAATATTTTAAAACAACATTGCCGGACAGTCTCTAATAAATACAGAAAACATCTAAACTAATCTTTGTTATATTCCTATCTGCATCTAAAAGATGTACTATGCCCTAAATTTTACTTAGAACAAGGCAAGTGCAGATGGTGACGATGAGTGGATATTCTTGCTAGGTCCAAGACAACGTACAAAATGCACAGACTCTCTCTCTCTCAGAGAGTTCTTAAATTAATATCACATTTTACTGCTGGGTTAGCTTGGATGACATCACTTTTTGTTACCTGACTTTAGTTCCCAGGATAAAACAGAAACTAACAGAATTTAACATCTCTCTATTAAAAATACATATCTCTCAGATGTTTGCAGATCTTGGAACTCGTAAAACACTAAAACACTTTTACATTTGAAACCTAGTAATTATTTCTCTTTCAAGACAATACAAAAACTTCTGCCTCTAGACATTGTGTCTGCTACTGAACTGAAACTGAGAGATAACATCTTGTGTTTATGGCCCAGCTATAAAGTAACTTAACCTCAACTATTTTTAAATTTTGCAGGTTAATCTTCTATGTTTCAGCAGTGCACACTGTGGCTATGTCTTAGTTTAGTACCTAATATACAGTTCTGTATAAATCATATCAATATTCAGAAATGACATAGAATTATTTACAAAATCCCAGACAGCTGGGCTGCAATAGTTCCCTATATAACAACATCTACACTGCCCACAGTTGTGAATGTCCCTGTTGTTTTTGCCCACTGGCAATAGTATGCTTATTCTCCATTCACCTGGATTAAGTCTTTCTCTCCATACTGCTATGAGTACCCTCAGGAGCTGTTTCTCCCCTGTCTCATCCAACATCTTGATCATATGTGCTATGACCTCATTTGAGCCAGCTGCTTTCCCTGACTTCATTTTCCTTAGTGCTGTTCTTACTTCTTCTTGGGTGGGATCCACACCTTCTTTCACTGTAGGTTGTATATGCAGCAGTAACGTTTTCTTCATTCAGAAGCTGCTGGACGCACTCCTTCTATCTGCCTTTGATGTCCTGTGCCCTAGTGAGTAGGCTGTTGCTGGCATCCCTTATGAAGGGTGTCTGACTATCTTGTTTATCTTTCTGTCTTTGCTTTGCAAACAGATACAGTTTCTTTATCAATTCACTTTCCAGAAGCTGACAAGAGTGTCTCTAGTGCCTTGTTTCTTGCTATTGCAACTCCTTTTAACCTCTTTGTAAGCCAGCCAGCATTTCTTCTTAGTCTGGTTCATCTTTTCTATTTCCCACTTTTCCTCCACTCTTTCTTTCTTTTGATGACTTCCTAGACTTCTGAATTCTATCATCAGCTTTCCTTGTGTACCTTCTTTCCATACCTGGCTCAGCAGCATATCTGTTCTATAGTCCTCACACGTTGTTTTGAGATACTTCCATTCTTCTTCATCTCCACCCATTTCCTTCTCTTCCTGTGGTGATAGAGCATGAAATAATTCCTTGAACTCCTGTGCTTTCTCTCCTGTCTACTTACAGGTCTTCAGCTTGGTCTCTGTTGACTTTAGAGCCTTCTCAGACCACTATTTGCAGCTCATTGTGGCAATAAGTTTTTTTATGCTGTTAGCTGACTGTTACGCTGAGGATGACTTTGCAATCACTGATTCTATACCACTCCCTTTTCCTTACTTGGAAGACTACCCAAGTTACATGTTAGCTACATTTGTATGTGATCTTGTGACTGTCTCTCTTTCTGAACCACGTGTTGGCCACCATCAAGCCATTTTCTTGACAGAAGACTAGAATGGCCTCTCTTTCTTTATTCATGTTGCCCCACCCATGTGGACCCAGGCAGTCCTCATATCCTGTTCTATCTGTCCCAATACGTGCATTTAGATCCCCATTAACACCACCAGTTCCTGTTGTCCTGTTTTATCTAGTAAGCCTTGCAAATGATGTCTGAATAAACTCTCTTCCTCACTATCATAACCCTGCTGTGTGGCATAGGCTGAGATTATGAAGAGTGCCCCATCCTTACACTAGAATCTGATTGCCAGGAGACTATCAGTAATTCTTTTTTTTTTTCATACAAGAAACGTCTTTATTGAATGATCATTTATGAAAGAGGCAAGCATACAGTTATATAAATGAAAAATTATTACTAACATATTTTCAGTTGCAAACCTTATACAACACATATAATCTTCTATACAGTCACTATCTATCAAATATTACATAGCTCATTCAATTCCTGCCTTCTCTTAAACCTCATTCCTCCTCAAAGACATTATTTGGCATGTGTTACACAATTCCCTTTTTCTATGTAATTTACCCCTACCCTTTTCTAAAGATCCCACTTCCAATTATTTTAACTTTGTTACTGTATTCACTTCTTCTAGTACAGTTGATTTAGACTCTGATTTCCATTTTCTATTAACTGCTTTTTTGTCAGCCACCAGAATTAAACTCAGCAAGGCCATATGGTATCTAGGCAATTCCGATCCTCTATCACAACTCAACAAAGTAATTTCCTTAGTTACACCAATTTGCTCTCCCAGTATTTCTGACAGAGTAGTCTGCAGGGAATTTTTAAAGTCTGCCAACTCATTACACTCCCAAAAATAAGTTCCCAATTATCTCTTTCTTCACCAACACACCTCCAACATTTGCAATCTACCTGAAGAAAAATTATTTGGAGTTTGCATGGGGTATAAAAATACCTATGCAAACACTTCCAAGAAGAGATCTTAAACCTTCAAGATTTTGCTGCATATCAGGGAGCCTTATATATATATATATATATATATATATATATATATATATATATATATATATATATATATATATCCTCCCATTATTTTTTTGTGAATTGCTTATCCAATCTCACTTCCCAGTCCTTTCTAACCTTCTATGGTTGATTTCTATAGTTATCATGCAATATTTTATATGCCCTACTAATTATCCCCTTTTAACAGCAGATTCTGTTCTAGACTCTGCTAAAAACCCTACCAGTGCTGGTCTTTCACTTAGAATCTCCCTATTTCTTTCTCTTTGCCTATACTTTGATATCAATCCTTGATAGTGAAGGCAATCTGTAGCCTGCAGTCCAAATGTATTCTTGGCCTTTTCCCATTCTATTACATTTCCCTCTCTAATTATTTGCTCCCAATACCTTGGTTCCTTTGCCATTTTTCCAGTAAATTCCAAACCTCTCCTGCCTATTGCCTGTATCACTAATTGCAGTCATCCCTATTGGCAGAATCTCCTTTCTCCATTCCCGTGTTGGTTTAGTTCTTATAATACTTTCTTCTACTTTGTGATGCAAACTTCTTAACCTGAAGGACATTGAAAACAGGTAGAAAGGCCTTTAAACAACTTGGTACATCCAGCCAGAAATCTGGACTTCAAATGAATATAAAATTAGACTATTAAATAACATATAACTCTTCCTGCTTCATAGGATCATAGGAGTTTACTAGGCTAACAGCCCTATAGCCTTTTTCAGCCTAGCCATTCAGGCCTCAAACTTTTCAATAATGAATGCCCATGGGCTAGAATGGCTTTGGTATATGGTTGAAACTTAGGCCATCTAGGAACTGCCCCTATCCATAAGGGCCATAGGTGACAAGCCAGGGGTGAATTTGCGATTCCCCATCCATTTTTCCAAACTGTGTTTGAACAGGCTTAGGGAAGAGCTCTGTGTCACATGAATGAGGAGGCTGTTCCAGAGAAGGGGTAATCTCTGAGACACATACCTGTTCCTCCAACATGTTTTGTTTATGTCACAGACAAGGTTTAGATCCTTAGATCAGATGATTCTAGTGCTGTTTGTTTTGTGAAATGTGTAGCACATCCATCAGAGCTGGATTGGAGAATGCCTTGTAGGTTATGCATAGATCACCCCTTAGTAGTTTGTAGAAGACTGAGTACAAGGACAGGGCTTTGAGGTCATCTGTATTGGACATACTATTCACACCCTGTGTTCTTTTAGTGAGGAACGTCTGTGGCTGCTCCAGCTATTGCAAATGCCTGGTCAGGTACATGCTGAAGGTTGCACTATACTTGATTATTGGTTTAATGACAACTGAGTATAATGGGACTATGATCTCCTTAGAACTGGATGCTATGCCATTACTTATAAGTTGCACCACATACAAGGATTTTCTCATTCACATGGATACATGGTGATCAAAAATCAGGTAACTGTCATCCTGAGTTCCCAAGTCTCTTACCATTGGGTCTGCTATTAGGGGAGTGTTATCAATGTTGTAATTTATAGGGGTGATCATCTTTCCAAAGGGTATAACTATGCATTTTTTGCATTGAGTTTTAGGCCATGGTTCTGCACAGCTATTTTTCTATGTCAGACCTTCTTGGAGGATATCCACATCTTTGCGTGATTCAGTGAGTGCATCCAGCTTGCATTTGACAACAAATCTGGTCAGCCAAAGGCCCTCTACATTTGCCTCAATTTCAGAGAAGTGTATTCCAAATAAGAGATGTCCAATTATCGAGCCCTCTTGGTAGAGGTAGATTCCGTCACCACAACTTCATGTGTCCTGTCTGTGAGATATTTGGCTATCTATTGCATGGCACAGGGATTTATGCCTAAATTTGTAGGCAGTATGTACTGTTTTAGCCTCATCCATGGCTCTAGTGACGTTCTCAAACTTATGGGTTTGTAAGCCCCCTTGGTTTGTCGATGGTCAGTATTTGTGTAGAGGGATGACAGTCCTTAATTCCTTAGGGTTGTAGCCTGTCTGGAGGCTGTAACTGAGCACAAATTCTAGTGGGCTTGACAGGTCACATATCAAGCTATTTAGGAGGCATCCTGGGATTTTTTCAGGACCCACTGATGCAGTGCTTTTACCTCTGGAGAGTGCAGTGAAGATCTGTTATTTAGAGATAGTTGGGGAGAAATGGTAGATAGTATTTCCTAGGGGAAACTGAGGGTGAAAGGGACTTGAAATCACAGCTAAATCTATCGGCCAGGAAATTTGATATATCCCTTGGTTCAGTATAGCAGGTTCCATTTACTATCATTGCTGGGTGTTCCCTTTATGGTTACATACATAACTGAAAAATGGCTTATAGTTATCCTTAGCCTGGGAGGCTATTTTTGCCTTGAAGTTGGCTTTGGTGGACTTGATTAGTCCCCAGAGTTGCTTGTTGAGACTGATGAGGGAGTTTTCTCTCTTTTGGGCATAGCCCTTACTATTTTCGGACAGGATTTTCTTTCTTTCTTTTGCTGTACAATCTAGTTACACTGGGGGGAGGACCATCAAGGGGGCTTGTTTTTAGAGTTTGTCTAAAGTTTATTTCTGTTTAGAACTGCTGTTTCTATGCATTTATTTACATGCTTGTACAGGGTTCCCATAAACATTTCAGCACAGGCCACCATGTTTTCTGGATTTTTGGGGAGTGTACCTGGAGTTTAGGTATGTCTCACTTAACAGGAGGTAGTTAGCCTTGGAAAAGTTCTTAGGGTTCTGGGGCTTGGTGGGAGTACAACTTTTATATTTACTTCACGAGTTACTCCTTTGTGATCTGATCTTACCAGTGTGGACACAAGCAGGGGGGCAATGTTCACCTGGAATCTTTGAGCTTCCATGTTAGTGGTTCTGTATGTATCCCAGTTTATAGTAGGACAGTTGAAATCACCCACAAATATGCTGCTAGGCTGAATTGTGAGTAACTCCAGTACATTCAAGTATGTGGTATGGTTTTCTTGGGTCACAGACTGGGACCAATAAGGATGAGAGTTACTACTCAGAAATGTGTATTTTAAAAACAGATACTGACAAAATGATGGAAATATATTATCAGAGAGACAATGTAAAATCTGTAGACTTTAATTAACTTTATTGCAGAATTCTACCACACAAGGTCATTTATTGGTGTTACTAAAAAGAGAGATGTAGGATATGTGTCTTCTTTATGTCTTTAAATTATTGGTGCCACTAGTGTGATGGTCAGTGTGGTTAACTTTGTACTACACAGCTTCAAAACATATGTGAAGAGGAAGGATCAGAAAATTGTGTGAAGGGGTAAATCAAGCCTAAAAATAGGGTCATATCTCCATAAGTGTCAGTGGCGCAACAGGTAGCACACTCACCTATGTTGCAGAAGGGTGTGGGTTCTATTTCCCTACCAGGTAGATCATTTGCAGACACTGCAGTGCAACATAGCAAGTACTGTACTCCTGAGTACTTCATCCTTTGGAGCAGATGTTAAACAGATACCCTATTTACTTGAGTTGGTGGTATCTCAGGTAGATAAAAAAGATCCCATGGCATCTATCAAAAAGGGTAGGAGTCCTTTATTATATACAAAAAATATTCACAAATATATACAAAATAATATATTAACATTTACAAGAAAATGTTATGTATTCATCTCATCAAAATTCCATATAATTTACCTATAGACCCCCCCTCCTTTTCCACAAGCACCACTTAATTTTTCTTACTATACGTGGAATAAGCCAATTACCAGTAAACATAATCTCATTCAATCTTTGATTCTAAATGACCCAAACAATACAAAACATTTTTTATCTAATCTTTTAACATATTCTTTATCTAAAACTTCATAAAATGCGTTTTCAATTATATCAATGTTCATTTGTTTATAATCTTGAAATTCATTCAAAAATTTCTTTCTTATTAACTTTTCCCATAATTTTCAAACTCTTTTATAGTTTAAGAAAACATGATCTGTGGTCTCTAATTCCTTGCAATAAAGACATAACCTTTCATCTATGCTATCTTAAGGTATATTTGCTTTCACCTGCAATTTATTACTTTGTAATCCCCATAAAAAAATCCTGGCATTCCTCATTGTTCATGCACCAAGCACTTCTTTGCTCTAGAGCTTTAATTTTTTCGACTGTCAAATTCTTAAACATACTAATTTTCTATCATTATATTTTTATACCATAATATCCTACTATTTTCCACATTTTCTATATTTAACTTCCACAATTTTATTTTTTCTTTATAACTTTGTAATTCTTTATTCCTCCATTCTCTTTTGATTTTATTCAATCTTATTAAATCCCATTCTCTGTGATATTTTTCTTAAAAAAATTTGTTATATAATCATTTTCATCCAGATTAATACATTTTAACACTCTATATAAATTTAGGGATGCACCATAGACTACATGACTCAATACTCCAGTTTCCCTATCTATATTTAATACTCATCTTTTTACTGAGTTCAACTTTGAACTTCAAATAAATCTAAAACATTATTTCAGTAATTTGTTTTTCTATTTCTTTAGACATCATACATATGTTTGCCATGTATGCTATTCTTCCTATCCACATAGAGTTTACTAAATGCATTTTTAAAAGATAGTCTGCAATTACTCCATGCAACACTCAACTCTCTCAGTTCCTGTAAAATTTGAATCCATTGTTCCTTAACAACCTCAGTGGATCCAAATGTTATTCTTAAAACATAAATTTATTCTATTCCACATTTTATTTCCCTTATCATTTCTTCTAAACCCAATCCTTTAATTTTCCTACTATTCAAAAACATCCTTATACTCTGCAAATAATCACATGTTCTAATCATTACTTGTTCCATCATTTTACTACTCTTAGTTACGAGAATCACATCATCTGCAAATTACATAGCAACTGGATATTCACTCCCTTCATTCTGTATATACTTTGCTTCCCTCATATCTTCATTTATCCTTTTTACTATACAATTCATAGGTATCACAAAAAAAAAAAACACTATTCATAAGATATCTTTACTTTAGTCCTCTGTTCATCTCCATTTCCTTACTTAACCAACCATTTACCAACACTTTAATTGTACTATTCTTATATACTGACTTAATCACTTTCTGAAATTGTTTACTTAGATTACATTTTTTCAAAAATGTCCATAACACTTCATGATCTATTGTATCAAATGCTTTATTTATATTGCCTATTAATATTTTTCCTTTTTTCTTTTTTTTCTTATATAATCTACTATTTCCCTAACAATCATTAATATTTCCTGACATCCCCTCTCATTAATACAATATATATTATCTTCTAATACTTTATCTGTCTTATTTTCTAATCATTTGTATAATGTTCATAAAGATCTTTTAATCTGTATTATGCAAAACAACCAGTCTCCAATTAATTATTTCACTCTTTTCTTATTTTTCCATATAAATGTCATTATACCATTACATACTTATGTATAACAAATATCATCTTTTAACCAATCATTTAACACACATATAAATATTTATTTTGCCATAACTCCAAATTCTTATACATTTAATAGCCTATTCCATATGAACCCACTGCAGAACTAGTATTAACTTTTTTCATTAAGTCAAATTTTAATACAGTAATCTGTTTATCTAGGTCTCTGTTTATACTTTCAGTGAACAGATTAACATTCCATTCATTTACTGCATTTACCTTTTGTTTACTCACAGTCTTAAACTCCACTATAATATCCATAATTTCATTCTGTAGCTTCCCCATTACCCCTTTCTCATCTTTCATTTCCCTCATTATACCACTTTCTTCTTTAACTTTTTTACTCAAATAAGGAGAAACTTCTTCTTTTTTACCTTGCAAAAATATATTTGTTTATAAAATAGTTATTTTATTTTATCTTGATCCCTTGTATATATTTCTGCTTCTTCCTTATAATAAACACTTTAATTTATCTCCAAATTCTCTAATATTTTATTTTGTAATTCCTTATATTCTTGTTTTCCTTTTTGTCTTAAATACACATTCCCATTGTAAATAATCTGATATATATTTTTCTTTAAATATTAACCACCATTATGTCCAATTAGTGTAATAATTTCTCACAGATAAATGTTTTTTCCATAATCAAAGTATATTTTCCTTACCTTTTTCATTCCAATTAGTCTCATTAATTCTTTTAATTCCTTTTCCAGTTTTAATATATTCTTTATTTTCCTCAATGACCATATAGCCATATGAACTGAAAATCATGTGTGTACTGTCTCCTCACTCTTAATCTTTATGCTATTAGATACCACAAAATAATCAATCTCGGATTTATTATTTCCCCTCCTATGTTTATGCATTTAGATTCCATAACCTTAAACCTCCACAGCTCATAATTTATTTCAATATTCTTTTATCAGATCTGTATTTCTTTTTTTTTTCTCAAATAACAGATGAAATATCCTGCCATTATAATATCCATATTAACTATCATGTAACCCAATATCTCTTTAGATAACCCTTCTGTTTCTTTATAAGAAACATGCACATATATTGCTATAATCCTATTGACTTTCTTCTCCCATCTAAAGTCTATAACAGTTAGTCTTCCTAATCTTACTAAAGTAAAATCTAATATAGACATACCTATATTATGTAATACCACAACACCTGAACAAGTTCCACTCCCACATTCCAAATGAAACTCCCTCTCCATAAATTCTCTCTCTGTAATATTTTATCTTTTGTTAAACTTCTAACATCTTCTAAAATAACATCTAACTCACATTCCAGAATTTCTATTCTTCTGACCAAACTTTTAATACTATTTAGATTAATTGACAATATCCTAAGATTATTTGCATCTCTTCTTCTTAATCTAAGTGAATTTTTTTATAACTTTATTAATTTCACTTTTGTAAACTTTTATAACTAAATCCTGTATCTTCCTTTTCCCATCCTTCACTCTTTTCCCAATAGAATTGTTTTTCTAAATTATTTTCCAGTTTCTTTTTCACTAACATCTGATTCCAATTCAACTTCACCCTCTTTTGTTTCTATATCTTGCATTTCTTCAGAAACTACCATTTTGCATTCATTTGGATTTTTACCTTGTGATTTTAATTCCATACTTTCTTGTTTTTTTTGTTTTTGTTTTTTTTTTCTTTTTGTTGCTTATCATCCTCTTCCCTTAAATTTTCTGCCTGTTCAGATTTATTACTTTCACAATTTCTAGCATCATAACCATAATCCCCACATATATAAAACTTCTTTTTATCACAGTTACCCACAAAATGACCATACCTTTCTATAAAAGAAACATGTTTTTTGGTTGCCCCTAATATCAAACAGCAGCTCTGTTCCTTTGTACATTTATCATGCTTGGAATATGAACAATTCTATCATTTTCTACTTTCAAAATGACACTGAAGTCCCAAGCCCCAGTCCATAAACCCGTGTTATCAAATACTTTTATATGCTTTTCACTTCTGAGCAACTTTTTTTAATAAATATCCTTAAACAGTCTCTTTATCAGTCTCTGTATGAAACTGTATGTTCATTTTTTTGAGTCTCATGGAAAAAAGCCTTAATAGTATATTTATTCCAAGGAAAAACATCTTTTTTCTTTCCAAACCTTCCCAAAAAGTCTCTAATCCCATAGCTATTTAAAAAAAAGTCACAATCTGTCTCATTCTTAATCAACATAAATGCTCTTACATCCTGTGCTTTTTTACCCAGAGGTACAACAACAATATCCCATACTTCATACTTGTCCAATGTTTTTTTCTTCTTTGCCCTATATATGCATCATACGTCTACTTTTCCATCATCTCCGTTTTCTTACTTTCCATTTTTTTGTACTGCATCTTTTCATTAATATATCTGCAAATTAAATCCTCTCAGTGTCTCTCTCCTCTTCCTCTTGAATCCTTTCCATGGCTTCACCCCAAGATAAATTGTTTCCACTCCCTGGTTCTCACTCATCTATTAATTCTACCAATACATCATCTCATAATCCTCCCACTTGGAGGGTTGTAACAATAATTTCTTCTTGTTGCTGCTCCTCCAGTTTTGTTGAAGTGAATGATGGTTGGTCAAATGATTGCATTGTTAACCAAGGAGGCAATTCAATTATGTGTGACACCAATGGGGGGATTGATTTGTAAATTTTTATTCAATGTTTGGATGAACAGCAAGTTATTGAACCTGGATTAGAGCCTGTTGTTATTTTCAACAAGAAGGGTGATTTTAAGAGTTACAATTATTCCCAGTCAAAGTTCAATGATAGACATGCTGATTTAATGGCCAAAGTTTTTACTTTTGTACCATATAGAGTAGGCAATATGGTGGAGTCCATTATTGACTTGAAACAGTATACCAGAAAACTGAACCTAAAGGTTTGGTTTAATGAAGGGAATGAATCAGGGTATTGTCCCAGAGATAGTTGTAAAAGGCCTAGTACTTTTAACCCTCCCTTAAATAAAAGTATTGATTTATTTAAAAAAAATTGTGAGAAGAATATAAGGAGGATTTATGGTAATAACCAAAGAGGCCAGGGCAACTTTGGATCTAATATGACTGATGAAGTGCAACAACTGCTTTTTGATCTGGTTAGTGACCCTACGGTTAGGTTCATGAAACCTGACGAAGGCAGGGGAGTGGTCATAATGGACAGGGTTGATTATTAGATGGGATGAATTCATTATTGTTGGACGATGCATACAAAGGAAGTTCATTAAGTGAAATTAAAGTGTCCTATAGAAAGATAGACTTATTGTTGGACGACATCTTGTATCAAGCCCAGATTGATTGAAAATGAATATTATTATATGAAGAATGAGTATCCCAGGGTGTCCAGTATTTTTGGGATACCAAAAATCCACAAGGGCCTATAAAATCCAAAATGTAGGCCCATTGTGGATGGTAAAAGGTCAAAGACCTACTTCATTAGTAAATATTTAGACCACAATATGCAAAAAAGTCTCGGCATTTTTAATTATATTAGTAAGGACTCGTGGGAGTTTCTGAACAAATTAAATGGGATTGATGTAGTACCTGAGTTAATTTTGGTAACCATCAATGTTGTCAACCTTTTTTCTGTGATCCCACATGAGGAAGGTTTAAGCTGGCATGAACAGCAGCTTAATAAAACTAACATTTTCCATCAGGATGAGGTGAATAAATTTGTGGCATTAATGGAGGTTGTATTAATGAACAACTATATATGTTTCGAAGGGCAATATTACAGACAAATAAAAGGGGTGGCAATGGGGGCGGCTTGCACCCCCATATTTGCCAACCTGATTATGTCCTATTGGGAACAGGAATATTTAATGAAAACCTCCTTTATGTCACATATTATGGATTACACTAGATTTCTGGACGATCTTTTCCTTGTTTGGAAGGGGACTGAGGAAGATTTGAATGAGTTCCTTGTATGGATTAATGTAACTGTGCATTTTTTGAAATTCACACATGAATATAACAAGGAAAAGATTAATTACATAGATGTGGAATTGGAAATTGATCAGTTAGATAAGAAGTTTATTACTACAATTCATAGAAAGATTACTTTTTTCAATTCCTATTTGGATTATGGTAGCTGGCACCTGCACCATCAAAGAAGTCTTTTGTCAAAAGTCAGCTGGTGTGGGCTGCCAAAATGGTTAGTTTGCATGACGATTTCCTGGTGGAAATAGAATTCATTATACAGATGTTTAGACAATGGGGGTACCCTGAGAGTCTTTTAAATCAGGTCAGGTTTGAAGTGTTGAACAAACATGAACAAGTTATATATAGGCCCATTATAGGCAATTGATTTTTGGGACCTAATAGAAGGGTAGATAACGTAGTTAACCCTAGTTCAACCCTGATCATAGCCTACAATGGGGTGGCTAGCACCATCATTGAGGTTATTAAAGCAAACTGGGAGATTTTGCAGTTTGATAGTAATATTGTAGACAGGGTTGGGAAGACCCTTAGGTTTGTGTTTAGAAAGGACAGATCCCTAAAGAACATATTGGAAGGAAGGAAAAAGGATGGAAAAATTAATAGAAAAATTGGAGATTACAGGTGTAATGCTTGTGTATATTACTCCTTTATACTTGAGACAAAGGAAAAGTTCAGAGATAATGGGAGGATTAGTAACATCTATGGGCACTACAATTGTAACAGCTGTAACATCATTTACATGGCTAAATGTGAAAATTGTCCTATATTTTATATAGGTAAAATATCTAGGAAATTCAAAGTTAGGAGCGGTGAGCACCTTGGTGACATTAGGCATTGCAGAATCACCAGTGCCCTGTACAGGCATGTACAAGAACATCAGGGCCACCAATTTAAAATTTTGGTAGTTCAACAATTGGTCAAAGATGAACAGGGATGTATATTGGATGTTCATTTGGATGTACTGGAACTGAGGTGGCAATTGTATTTTAATGCTTCTCAGTATCCAGGCATCAATGAAATGATAAGTATATCCAGTATTTTGAAAATGGACCACATTTTAGGCTAACTGAACTAATTTGTTACTGTGTAGAATTTAATGTTTATATATATATTTTATACAGTTTTAAGATGATTTTAATGTTATTTTTAACAAGGAATTTTAAGTCTGTACATTAAACTTGGTTATGGTAATTAATTGTAACAGTGTTGAAGGGGGTTTCATTACCAATGTGGGTTTTTTGCTTTTAATTGATTCTCATTAAAGTTCTGATTGATTAATTGGGGAGGGTATATAAAAGGCTAGGTGTTGTGTGCACATTGTTCTGATGCAGTCTCTTTAGTGGAGAGGAAAGCGCTCAACTCAAATAAACTGGTTGTTTCATTTGGATTTGTTTTTCTTCCTGCTGGCTCTTGGATTCATTGGTTCTTCTCTACCTTTGTGGAATCAGAAGACACTGCAAAAGTTATCTAAACATTACCAAACCCTTGAGAATGAATATGTAGAAGTATAACAGCACATCACCAAGGGCTGCCTATTTCTGCTACAAAAGCGTTTAGCTACTATAATCGAGTTAGCAGTATCAACAGCCCTGGGCAGCATGACTTTTTACAGCAACCCCTCTCTCTATATTGTGATTACTTAACTGAAAGCTTGTTCACTGTCAAACTTCATTTTTTACATTCAGCACCTATTACAAGTTGATGTGCAAAGCAGGTGACTCCTTGGTCTCACCCTTGCTACCTTGGTCCCACCCTTGCTATGTCAATGACTATAATAACATGCATGCCACTCATAGCCACTGCATACTTCACAGTACAATTCCTTATTTAATCATGTCAGGTATTCTCACATGAACTCTACAGATACTACTGTCATGAAAAATTATAAGTTCTTCATGGGAAATAGGACCAGCACAAAGCAGTCATCAAAGCATAGAAAATGAGGAAACTGAAATGTTTCCTTACAACCTGAAAATAAAGAATGTTTAAATATCAGGCTATATCTTTATTGTTGCAATCTAAAATTTGCAACAAGGAGATGTCACTATCTCTCTTTATATATCTATCTATATATATATATATATATATATTTATACAAACACACACATATATTTGGTTGTACTTAAAATAATCTAAACATCCTAATATCAACACCACAAATGTCGGCACAAAAAAAAAAAAAAAAATTGACACATCAGCAACAAAGTGTTTTTTGCAGGGAGACAAGCTCCCACTCCTCCACACTCCCTGTTAATTACTTATACTAATGCTGAGATTACACAATACCTGGGAAATTCCACAACCTAAGGGATTTTGTGATCTTTCATATCTCTCAACCATCTGTTTTCTCGACCAAAGTGTATTGATAAAACAGATGTCAGCTATACACACACACACACACACACACACACACACACACACACACACACACACATATACAATTGAAAACCAAAATGTCAAAAACTCAAAATATTGAAAGATTATTTAATGCCGGGGGCCAAGCATACAAATGGCTGGTGGTAGCATATACTGTGAATATAGGAAGTGATACTGTTTGCTGATATATACGTAGCATTTTCAGGGAAACACTGTGGGAGTATGTGTTTTAAAAAATAGTTTGGTTAAGTCTCAGTTACTGTTGGTAAATTGATAACAGAAGGTATTAGGCTCCAACTGAGTTGGGTGAAATCCTCAGGAATCAGTGATTAAAACCCTGTTCTGTAGCTGACACTGCAAAGCATATTTGGATAAGACATGTCAGTCAAAACCCAAGATAAGACCAAAGAAAAGGGGAAAACAAGGTGCCAACTGAATCAAACTTAAAAATAACCAAAGTGTCTTCTGGTACCTGGAACTGAAACAACAGTCACTTCCCGACTTTAAAATAGTAAAAAACACACATTACACATGATAAGCTGTTAAGTGTTTTTATTCTCTTATTTACTAAAACTTCATCAGAGTTGATATGAAGTATATCAACTTAAATACCCTCCATGATTTCAAAAATAGAATCATATAACCCAAAAATGAATTATTTATTAAAAGCAACATTGCGTATGATATTGTGCAAAATTAAACTATACCAGACAAATTACATTTTAAACCTTAACAAATCCTATTAATAATCTACTAATGTAATTAGAAAAACATTTTATAAACACTGTGATTTTAATAAAGACTTAATTTTAATGTTTTCATTCAAACCTGGTGCCTTATCTACTTGCAATAATATCTGCCAGTTAAGTTCTTTCACTTCAGATTATTATTAATGTCTCCACAAAAAGGTATTTCAATCACAAAATCAGTAACAAAGAACACAAATTTTCTAAAGTCACTACAGCTAGAGGAATGTTTGGCTAGGGCATTTAAATTATTTTTCTTAATAGCAGAAATATGTTCATATATTCTCTTAGATGTATTTCTAGTTGTCGTGCAAATATAAAAACTCTCTCATGAATCACAAGTAGCAAAGTAAACTATAAACACAGAATTATAGGTGGACCTATTACTGTCCCAAATCTACCTCTGAGAATGTTTTAAAACAACATTGTCACCTTCATTAATATGCTTACAATATTTACAATATCTGCATCGAAATACTCCACAACTGCCAGATGGCTTAGGCTCAAATGTCCTCTCAAATATCCCTTTTAGATTAAAACTTTTCTTATACATAAAATTGGGTTTTGTCCCTATAACTGAGGTTAAATCTTGATTTCCAAGAATAATTTTCTAACTGTTTCTTTTTAAAACATTTCTAATATTAACAGAATCCAAGGGAATAGAAGAGAAAACAGCCTCCCTTTAGAAAGATCATTTTGCCTCTCATTGTGTTTCTTCAAGCTTGACTTTAAAATAGGGAATATTTGGTGTTCCTACAATTCCTAACTTCACCAATAATTCTAAAACATTTTCAAAATATCCTGTGTCAATAAACAGATTTTTTTCAAGATAAATAATATATTTTTCAAATCTTGAATCTTTACTAATTAAGCAACTCAATCTAATAAATTGATAACATTTTCATAACATTTTTTTCATGAATCTAAGATGTTGGCTGTGACAACTTAGATAATTGTTTGCAAAAGTAGAATTCCTGCAAATACTGCTGTGAAACATTTTATGATTCACATCAAGCTTAATTTCAACATCTAAAAATGTCACAACTTTTTCTAAGCTACCTTTAGTAAAAGTAACAAAATTAGTACTTGTACTCAAGTCAGATAAAAAAAACTTTCAAGCTCACTGATATCACATTCCCATATAAAAAGCAAATCATTAATGTATCTTTATAAAAAGCTACCTTAATGAAAAACATATGGGAACTGCAATTTGCAACCTCCCACCAACTCATTACAAGATTAGCAAATGAAGGTGCCCATTCTTTCCACCATAGTCACACTTTGTTTTTATCTAAAATAGTTGCCATCAAAAATAAAAAAAAGTGTGCAAACTGTGTCAATAAAATCATTGTTATATTGAGTAAATTTCCCCTAAATAACTTCTGTGGAAATAATTTCCCACATCTTTGACTATACAAGTGTATAATGAAACTACGTTCATGGTGAAAATCATTTTCACTTTATTTGTAAACTTATCTTGATATAAAAGGTCCAATAATACCCAGAAGTCTTTCAACAAATAACTTAAGGTTAGAACTGGGGGGGGGGGGGGGCTGTTGAAAACAGAATCCAAAAAAACAGAAATTGTTTCAGTTGTACTGTAGTCTGCTGGAAGAATAGGCCTGAAGGATGGAAGTTCACTCTTTCCAAAATCTTTATGAGTTTTCAGAATCTCAAAAAAAGATTAAAAATCCAAATAAAAATGAATTTATTTTACCTTGTTGCAGAAGATCTAATAAAACCTAAAAATGTTACTACAGAATAATAACATTGATGGATACTTATTCATAATATTCAGTATCTAAGAGTTTAAAACTGTAATCCTTAGAACCCATGAGAACTAATCCAATTCCCTTATCTGCTTTCAAAATTCTAAGCCCCCCTCTGATGTCTAAGCTCCACTAGTGTATCCCTTTCACTTAATGACAAGTTGAAAAACTTTTTAGTAACAGGACTATTAATAATGTCACATATATCTTGTTCACAAGTTTCAGACAAACGTGTGTGTAATGTAACAAAGGATTATACACACTTCATTTCCTGAATACTTCTATCAAACCTTCCATAGAGGTTTTGACCATGTAAAATATAATGTAGATTCAGTTTATGGACAAATAACTTCAAATCTTTAAGTGTGCTGACCATATTAGCTCTGTTTGAAGGAATAAAGGTGAAACCTTTATTCAACGCAGCAAAATGTTTAGACTCCAACTTGAAATTGCTAAAATTTATGACTCAACACAATTTTGTTACCAGACAAGAATTTAAGTTCTTCTCCCTCTGCCTTTGGCTCTCCCTCTCCACTTCCCTTTCAGCTGGTTGTAACTCTCTCCAAGATTCTTTTGAACCACACTCTGAAAAGTTGGAGGAGAAGAAATATCCAAAGCTTTACTAAAATTCTGATCTTGTCCAGAAACATCAGGATATTGTTTTATTCTGTTAACAGATAAAGAAGGTAAAACATCATCAAAATGATTATTCCACATTAAAGAATGATTACTGTGTGAATCTTCTGCTGAATCTACTACAAAATCAATATTGGCCTCATTACTTTTAGAATTAATTCCATAAATTTCAGAGTATTTGTCAAATTGATAAGCTTTCCCATTTGCATACATTTCAAAGTCTCTTGCTAACTTACTTTCCTTCCTATGGACAATGATGGCCACATGTCAGTCAACTTTGGGTCCATTTCCATTGTAAATAGTCAAACAATCATCAAAATACTTGTGCTTCTTAATATTAATATTAGTGTCCAGTTTCTTAACTAAATCTTTTAAACAATAAAGTTTTTCTTATAATCAAAAACTAAGACCTTCATAACTTCAATACCACTGTTACTGAAAATCTGAACCAGTTTTTTATTTAATTCATCATTGTACTTAACTCCATAGGGAAACTTAAAAGTCCTTAACCCAAATGGAATCTGCTGAATCACAATACAATGTTCCAAACAGAACATTTCAAATTCAATAGTTTTTAACTTAAGCAGCTGTTTTCCTACTCAAAAACAAGTTTCCTACAGTTTGTGAGTGACACATTGGAACCTTCTACAATATAATTAGCTTGTCCAAATGAATGGTTTGACTCAAAAAGGTTGAAATTAGTCTGCAGCACAGTGTCAACATTAAAATTGGAAGCATTACCATTCTTGTTTGGAACTGTTACAGAATCACTAGTGCCATTCCCCAAAACCAAAAAAGATGAAGTGCAATCCATTGTAAAACCATTTTATAAAAAATCCATGGATTTAACCTCAGTTATAGGGACAAAACCCCATTTTAGTTACAAGAAAATTTTTAATCTAAAAAGACTATTTGAGAGGTTAAGGTGTTTACCTTACAAACACAAAGTGCATGGTTTTATTCTTACATCAGGTAACTTGGCTATGCTTAAAATGGCCTATAAGGGTATTTAGCCTAGTTAGCCTAATCTATGAACACATGAACTAAGCCCTCTGGTAGATATGGCATGTTTCGATGTCATTGATGTAAATATTGTTGGTATATTATTGAAGGTTCCAATGTTCTTTTAAAATATTCTCAGAGGCAGATCTGGGCCAAGAATAAATTCTCCTGTAATTCTGTGTTTATAGTTTACCTAGCTACTTGTGAATCATGTGAGAATTTTTATGTTAGCAAGTCAACCAGAAAAATGTCTAAGAGAAGATAACATATTTCTGCTACTAAGAAAAAATAATTTCACAAATGCTCTAGCCAAACATGCCTTTAAAATACATTTACTTTCTATACATATAGATTTATCATATATGGTAAATATTACAAATGTATATGTAGTGTTAGGTTACCGAAGGGGTTTCAAGACAGGTTTGAGAGATGCCCTTTCAATAAGCCCGTCGGTAACCTAACACTACATATACATTTGTCATATTTATCATATATGATAAATCTATATGTATAGAAAGTAAATGTATTTTAAATGAATAGGTATATTTATTATCATATAGTATTCACTTTTACATTATATTATTTTTTCGTTTTTGTGGTTATTAATATGCACATTTTTAGAAATGTATACAGAAAGATGTGATATAGCCAAGGTTGTATTTTAGACATGTTCTTATTTTTTAACATGCTTTATATATAAGTGCTTTCTGATTCATTAAATGATGCTTAAGGTTAACATATAGTTAACAATTAAATTACGTCATGATTACCTTTAGTATATATATAGGCGTTTTTGTGTAAGTGTGCTATTTGGTCTGAAGAAGCTAATGTGAAAGTGCTTACCTGTGCACTTTATTAAATCGTTATTTATAGAAGAAGAAGAAGAAGTATCATTTCATCTTTATCTCCAGTTTGATGCATGGTCGCACACACCAAAAAGTTATTTATTTGTGTTATATTTTATTTTTCTATTGGTGTGTAGCGTTTACTCCGTTGAGTGTACTACTCATTACTTTCGTGTTATTACCTATGAATATATTTTAAATTAACTTGTTTTTTTTTTGAAACACGGGGGTGTGAAATGTACTGTGTTGGGCTACAACAGTTTGGAACTTAGTGCAGATGAGTGAAGGAGATTAGCTCTTAATTAAATGCTTCCTATAGAACAGCTTTTTATTCTCTCAGCCTTCATTTGTATAGTGTGAATCTGACCAAGTCATTTTACCAGAAAATGCTCCTGGGCTACCCCTGACAAGAGACACTTATGTCAAGTAGGCTGTCCTAAGCTGGTAGCAAATTCATTACACATTTGTCTTTTGAATTCCTGCACCCTTCAGGTAACCCATAATTAGTACTTCAGAATATGCTACTTGAATAAGAATCCCTGCTCAGCTGTTGTAGTTTAATGGATTGCCAGGAAAAGTTTTCAAAAAATTCAAGTTTCAAAGGAATACAAGTTTACTGTTGCCCATGCTGTATTTTCAGTGGGAGAGTGTTTTATTTTATCAAATGCCTGTCAGTGTATTTTCTGTAATTTTTTTAATAGAAGTTTTAAATTAAATCCAAGTATCTGTGATCACTATAAAAATAAAGAAGAAAATAGTATGTACACTGGCAGTGTTTTATGGTAACTGGGGAAATGCAGTTGCAAAGTAATCGGATATTGGAATGGCTGCGGGGGGGGGGGGGGCTGGTCCATTACTCTGCCTAGGGCCTCATTTCAAAATGATTTGGCTCTCCTCTTATTGTTCAGAAACTGCACATGTGTATTTAGTCTCATATGTATGTCCTATCTTTTTTTTTTATTTTTCTATCTTTTAGGTAAAAGAACAACTCAGAAACACTAGCTGGTTAAATAACTTACTCAAAGATGCACTGTAAGGAGGTAGACAAAATCAAATCCTTTAAATCTTAACTATAGGAAACTACTCACTAAGAGTTAGAACCTTAATCTTTTGCACTGTCAGACCTAGATTTGTGTTTTCATTTTCTATTAAATAACTTAGGATTAAAATTAACTAAGGTTAATAGTCAGTAATGCTAGTTATTAGAGTTACATAGTTTTTGTTGTTCAAATGTTCAGAAAATGCACATTGATATAAAACCTTTGTTCTGTTAATGTTTTTAAGCAAATTAGCATAGTTTGCCTCTTATCTATCTGTGATTTTGCAGAACATCACTGATTTTGCCTCATATTTATGCTTTGCCCCTCATAACTTGTTTTTTTGATAAATCACTGATGGCTACCATCAGTCAATAAAGCCAGTCATTACAGCGTTATACATTTGACTGTTCAGAGAATGCACGTCCATGCAGCAGTTAATGTTCTGTTAACATTTTAAGGGATTTGGAATTATATGGCACTTATATTAATTAATGCTTCCTGTAGTTAAAGGTACAGGGCTTGAATCCTTTCACTTCCATTTGTCTACTTTGTGACAGTGAGCCAGAACACAGTGCACCCAAGTCATCCCTGATAAGGAACACTTTGCCTATTAGGTTTACAAACACAAAAATATAACATTTAAAATTTGTCCTTTTTTGTCCCCTGTTAATTTTGGCTTTGTCCATAAGTCCTGAGCAATGAATGTGAGAAGTGTTTTGATCTCTTCCTTGTAAAATCTGTGGCTACTTTTAAATTGCAATCACTAAACAATGATGGGGTTGTCAGATTCAAATTTTGTATCCTTCAGAAAATGCTTGATAGCTCAACACTTTTTTCATCAACATTCTAAGCATACAAGATAAATATTTAAAGGCTGTTCCTACGTTTGTCCTTGTTTCTGATACTTGAGCTTAAAAGGTGAAAGGGTCGAGGGCAGTTGCACTGTATAGTGCTGACATCAGCGACCTAAGATAGATTTCTGAGTCATTATTTTTCAATCTATTCATTCACACGATCTCAAGAAAAATATCCAAGGTGTACAGCCATACAAAGACTTATAATTGATGAGTGCATGTGTAGTGTCTCTCTGTGTGCCTCTGAGTGTGTTTGTGTATGTGTGGGTTAAAGATCAAAGTATTAGCAATGCAGTGGGTAGAATGAAGTAATAACTGAGATGGAGAGAAAGGCTAAAGTGGTTTGTCACTGAGAATTTGTAACTAGAGATGCTAAGAGAGAATATGAGAATAATCTGCTTATTTTGTGTATTCATGGGGTCCTAGACTACTTCAACTTCCTCTCAAGTTGGGTGTGTGGTAAAACACAATAAATTACAACTGCTATATAACTTTTTTGTCATAAATACTCTAAAAGGAAAATTTTACATTGGAACCAAGCATAGAGAGACTGGGGTTATAAAAGGCCTTTTTATAACTATAAGTTTAATCATGGTGTGAGCTTCCCTTCCAGTTGTTAGTAAATGTATCACATTTTACCCATCTGTTCTACATTGTGCACGATAATGTAACATTCTGCACTTTGAAGATGGAAGGTTGACTATGGCTACAGTTTCTTTGACCCTTTTGCTTGTTGGTGCTATGGAGGCTATGGTGATGTCAAACCATACTAAATTGTCTGAAAATGAAGAAGTATCAGGTTAATAATTTAAGGATATGTAATTCTTAGATCGTTCTGTTGAGACTTTTTGCTAGACAGTTACAATAACAGTCAGAAAATTATAACTGGAAGGTCCCTACCTGAATAAAACAAATATGTATTTGTTATGGACAATACTTGCTATATCTAGGAAATGCGTAACCAGAAGGTGGAATTCAAATACATCCCCAACCTTGGAAGAATTCTACACTTTACTGAAGACAACTGCATCGATGGAAATAAAAATCAAAGAACTACGAATCTATCCCAGGCCATTGGTAAATAATCCTTGGAAGAAAGTTATATCTTTGTTGGACACTCTGCAATAATCAATATTGTATCTCTGATAACTGATCTATTAATTCTATATTTAATAACATACAGTGTATATAATTGAAAGTCAGGCTATTGTAAATATTGTATATAGTTGTTTAAAATATTTAAAAATATTATGCAAATATTATTTTAATTGAAAATAAATTTTTTTTGAGGAAAAAAAGAAAATTATAACTGCATAATTTAAAATCCTGCACACCCAAAAAAGTATTAAAATTGTGGAATGCTTATTTTGAACATTCTCTGTTGGGTGCTGCCCATACTTCTCAACTGTGCTTATGATTTGCAGAAGGTCTCTGATCTTGTTTCAAATGTTTGCCCTGTCCCTCATAACATTTTTGGTTTTCTGGTAAATAAGTCATAATTGCAGCTGGTCAGTAATGCCAGTCATTAGAGTTTTTTATTTCTCATTGTTCAAAAAATGCAAAAACTTGATGCTATATAAACTTTTAAGTGAATTAGAGTTGTTGTTGTTTATCTTTCGGCTTTTCCCGGTTAGGGGTCGCCACAGTGGAACTCCAGTCCACTAATGATTGGCAGTAGATTTTCACGAACGCTGAGGTGCCAGCTCGACGTTCAACCTTCAATGAAGGCACACCCATTTACGCATGTCTTTTGAATGCTCACCCAACCTCGGGGAGGACATGCAGACGCCACACAGAAGGCACTCCTCACACTCCAGTCGAGAATCAAACGGGAGAACCTCTTGCTGTGAGGCAACAATGCTACCACTGCACCACGGTGGATTTTAAGTGAATTAGAGTAATATTTAAAAATGTTCCTGAATGTGCATCCCTATTACTTTTGACTTGATCAAATAAGTTGAGAGGTATTATGCTATCACAAAACTTTCAGATCTAAATTATTTCTATTGGTGTTACTTGAGCAAACCAGAAATAGCATACCAGGTGGTTCATGTTGCTGCATTTGCTTGGTAAAGGTTTTGTCTTCATCAGTGCTGTTTTCATTGGAGGGGGCTGGAAAGCTAATTTGCTCATTTGCAGTATCAGTAGCTCAACAGGTCACTGACTCAACTTAGGTGTAGAAGTTTGTGGGCTCAATTTCCACTCTGGGTACTTGATTCATTTTCCAATGCTGACACTGCATATGCTGGCTGCAGATTAAGGAGAGTGCTACTCTCCTGGGTGTGCTGTCCTTCGGATGAGACATTAAACCAAGTCCCCATCTGCCTGAGCTGGTGATAGCTCAGGTGGATGTAAAAGATCCCACAGCTTTTATCAAAAAAGAGTTGAAGAAAATCCCAAGTGTCCTGGCCAGATTTCACCTATTTACTATGAAATTTAACCTAGTTAATATGAATTTCACCTGAAAAGATGCCATTAGCCTATTAGAACTAACCAGGTTAGCAAAAAGTATAAATAAATTAATACATTATGGTTGCCACTGTATCACAGTTATTTCATTATGTCATTGCATTCTGACTATTTTAATGTATCAGGATCATTAACTATTTATAGTTATTGCATCTCAGTGGACCTGCCATTGTAAAGTGACCTTGGAGGTTTTTTCTCAGAATCCACTTCAAGTCCCCTGTTTAAATTACTCTGATTTGTGTTCTCAGAGCAGCTCTTACCTCTTCAGCAGTAGTTGTAAACACTCAAGAAAGTAAACAACAGATATGCATGTTTTAAGGCTTCCAATTTTTAGTCCAAGTGCTGGCATATCCTACTCCACATTCTTCCTGAGGTATATCATTGTAATCCAGGAGCTGAAAACTGACCACTCTTGCTTCTACTTTAAAGAACTTTAAACATATATTAAACCTACATCACTATTCGCCAGTATCTGAGGTATGAAGATATGTGTTTTATCTTAAATGTTGGCAAAATATGATATAATAGTTTAAAAAACATTTTCCTTTCAAAATGCAGCACAAAACAAAAGAAGTCTGACTTTCTGTTCATGAATTTGGGTTAATGATATTTTTTCTCTTTTTACAGAGGCACAAATGTCTTTGTGCATGGCATTTCCCTCCTTTGTTGTATTAGTAGCGATACTCTTGACTTGTTGCACTGTAATACGCAATTTTTTCAAGCCATAACCCTTGAGCATAACAAATTAGTAGTAGTTTTTTTGTGTTGTAAACTTTGCCAAGATTTGTAAGAATACTAGCATTCACTATTTTTTTTCATAGGGAAATGCTTTTCAGTTTTAACAGCAGATTATGGGTGTGTAGTTACAATGTATCATGTATTCTGAATGCTATTATTATGGTGCTTTGATGTTTTTTTTTCACATCTTATGTGCCTCACCAGCTAGCTACTATGACCCAGCAAGAAAACGAACCTGCAGCTGCCACTGGCTGGCACACAAGGGCTCATATTCAATACTGACTGATAATACTGCATATAATGCCCCACTGGAAAGAAATGAGGGTAAACTATCCTCCATTTGACAGCTGAACTTTTAATGAATGCTTCCAATTTTAACTAGCCCACTCCCTCTTTGATTATATGCCTAGTGAATTTGAAAATGACCAACCTGTTCTTTGGCAAACAGTATGAGTACCAGAAAGGTAAACCATCACTGAAATCAGAAATCTATCAGAGTGAGTATACATGAGTCTATGAATAATGACTACAAAAATGGTCCTGGGGGTGAGATTTCTTGGTGAGTCTGAGTCATTCCATGCATATGTTCAGAGGTAAGAGAAGGTGCTGTTTGTGGCTAAGGAAAATAACTAGCAAACATAACAATAAGAGTTCAGTTCAGTGCAATAGAGGAATACTGTTAATGATATCTTGAATTTAACAGAAAAAAACAGCAACATACAATATTTTTCATTCTGAACAGGTCTCTGAAAACTCTTAAATGTTACATTTATTGCAGACCTGTGTTACATAACACAGAGGATTATGATCATACCTCCAGTCATAACCTATTGGTTATCTATTTGAGAAATGGATGACAAGAAATCTGATGTCAAGGTGTATTGTGACACCCATTTCATGAAGATATAACTACTGAGTTATGACTGAAAAAACGTAATCATAATTTTTTTGTAGTACATGGAGCTTTACCTGATCTAACATACTACAAGTTAGGAATGTGAAACATTCACAGAGTTTAAGGCTCAAAGACACTTAGTACTACCACACAGACGGTATCCAGAAGTCACGTGTTTTTGACTGAGCAGCTGTTTTAAATGTTGTTAGACATTTAATTCACTTTACTTTGCTGCCTTTTTGATGTCTTGCATCAGCACAAAGGCCTACAGCTTCTGACTGTGTTCTGTTGTGGCTGCTGCTAATTTGCTACCATGGGACTAGAGTATGATGGTACTTAGCAATGGTAACGTCTTCCTGATTTCAGATCACGATGCTCTGTGTACTACAAAAGCACACACACACACACACACACACACACACACACACACACACACACACACACACACACACACACACACACACACACACACACACACACACACATAGATGAATGGGTACTAAAAAGAAACTGTCAGCTACAGAAATGGAGAAGAAATCTTAAACATATGCTTTCTTTAGTTATGCTTAATGACATAAACATTATGGTATAATATGCTGCAAGAAACCTTAACCTAAACAGATAAAATACTTGGATCAGTAAAGTTTATGACTTTAAATAACGAAAGCATATTAAGTGAGACCCACAGGTTTTTTTTAAAGGCATGTATGCAAATTAATGTTAAAACACAATTGAAATGGGTTAACAAAATATCATTTGCTAGCATTTAAATGTTGTAATGTAGTCTCATAAAAGCAAGATAATTACACCACCTTAAGTAGACATTTTTGTATGGATTTAGATTTCTGCAACAAACCAGTAAAGACTGTCAGATAACTTCACATATTACAGAAATACACTAAGCAACATACTTGAGAAGTATTTAAGAATCCTCCCTAGTGACATACGCAAATATTTTGAACATCAAGATCAAAGTAATCAAAGTGGAGAAATGCCAGTTCATTTTAGTACAATAGGCCAGAGCCATAGCTGTTTCATCTAGTGCCAAATGCCAATCCTTGAACTAGCAAACTAGTGTCCCTCAACTATAATGAGTAAAAAAAAAAAACAACAAAAAAAGTCTCTTCTTTGACCAGGCATCTTCAAGGCCCTAAAGAGTGTGTACATGAAGTATAGAAGCAACTGCTTTGCATCAGTCCTAATTGAAAAAGTACAGTTTTGTACCTACCATAAATGTAGATGTTCGAGTGTTCACCCTGCTGCAGTCATCACACTTGGGGTTATCCTGTCGTCAGGCGGTCCCGCAGTCGGCCCGCCGGTTGCTGTCGCCTCTTCCCTGACGTCAGTGCACCAGGGGTATATATATTGCAACCGACGCCATTTTCTTCAGTTTTTCTTGCCCCAGATGTCAGGTGCCCCCAAAAAGGTGGTCAGAATTAGTACCAAATGGAGTGAACACTGCACAAACACAAAATCCCTTCAGCTATAAGCAAATACATCAGTAAGGCATAGCAGCGATTTAGCCAGTAGATCAGAGGGGATGGAGGGAGGGTAACCTGGACTGCAGCAGGGTGAACACTCGGACATCTACATTTATGGTAGGAACAAAACTGTACTATGTTCATCGTGTTACCCTGCTGCAGTCATCACACTTGGGTTGAATCCCAAAGCTAAGTTAGGGGGGAGGTATCATAGAGGGTTAGTGGAGGCAATAAGGCCCTGCAGAACTGCAGTGGCGAAGCCCGCCCTGGACTTAGAGTAAAGAGGTAAGCGATAGTGTTTGGTAAAGGTGTGTACTGAACTCCAAGTTGCATCTTCTAAAATCTCCTTGGTTGGAACCCCCCTGAGAAAGGCTGTAGAGGTAGCTGTTGCCCTGGTTGAGTGGGATCTAATAGTAGCAGGAACGGGTTTCCCATGATGGGTATAGCAGAAATGTATGCAATGACCTATCCATTTAGAAATGGTTTGCTTAGATATAGCCTTCCCTTGAGAAGCTGTAGCATAGGATACAAAGAGCTGGTCAGTTTTTCTGAAAGCCTTAGTTTTGTCCAAGTAGTAACGAAGCTGCCTGTGAATGTCCAAGGAATGCAGGAGTCTCTCACCTTTGTTCTGTGGATTGAGGAAGAAGGTGGGTAAGTGGATGGTTTGATTTAAAGCTACACTGGAAACCACCTTAGGCATAAAGGAAGGATTAGTTCGTAGAGAAACTCTGTCTTGATGAAAAATGAGGAAAGGTTCCACTGCCATTAGTGCCTGTAGCTCTGAGACTCTCCTAGTTGAAGTTATTGCTAGGAGCAGGGCAGTCTTCCAGGATAGGAACTGAAGATCTGCAGAGAAAGCTGGTTCAAAGGGAGGTAGTGTTAGTTCTTCCAGAACATAATTGAGGTCCCATGTTGGTGTAGGAGCTCTCCTGGGTGGTCTAATGTTTTTTGCCCCTCTGAGGAACTGCCTTAGAAGAGGATGTGAAAATAAAGGTGGATCCGTGTTGTAGTGAGCTGAAATAGCTGAAGCATGGATTTTAATTGAGGAAAAAGAAAGTCCTTTGTGCAACATCTCAGCTAAATACTGTAGAATGTGAGGCATGTGAGGCTGAATTGTGTCTTGGCCTTTAGCTTGGTTCCAGGCACAAAACCTTTTCCATTTGTCCGAATAAGCCTTCCTGGTGCTTGGCCTCCTGGCTTCCAGAATAACATCCAGAACTATTTGTGAAAGAGGAGCTGGTTGGATGTTTAGTTGATTTGCCATGCAGCCAGATTTAAAGTTTTGAGCTGGCTGTGAAGAATCTGTTTGTTTTGTTGTGTGAGCAAATGGGGTATTTGAGGCAATATCCATGGTGGGCTGTGGGCCATATTTTTCAATAGCGGGTACCAGTGCTGGCGTGGCCAGTCTGGGGCTATGAGAATCAGTCGTGGTCTCTCCTTTTTGACCTTCAAAAGAACCTTTGTGAGGAGATGTAATGGAGGGAAGGCATATGCTGTCAGGTTTTTCCAAATGAAAGAGAGAGCGTCCACTTTCCAAGCTTGATGGTGAAATACAAAGGTTTGTCAGTTGGTAGTTTTGAGGACTGGCAAACAGGTCTAGGTTTGGAAGGTCCCAATTTTGAGTTATCATTGCAAATATTTGTGGATCTAGTTTCCACTCGTGGGGATCTTTGATGTTTCTGCTGAGGTCGTCTGCCAATGTGTTCTTCTGTCCTGGCAGGCATTGAGCTTGTAACTGGACTTGGTAGGCCAGAGCTGTGTTCCATAAGATCATTGCTTGCCTGCATAGAGGGTAGGAATGTGTACCCCCTTGTTTGTTTATGTACCACATTACTGTGGTGTTGTCCGTCTTTATTGCAAGTTGTCCTGGATGTAATAGATCCTTGAAGGCTGTCAGAGCTTTCTGTACAGCTAGCATCTCTTTTTGATTTATGTGCAGATTTCTTTGATCTGCAGTCCATAGGCCTTGAATGCATTGTCCTGCCATGTGTGCCCCCCAGGCATAGTCTGAAGCATCTGTTGTGATAGTCTGCCTGGCTGGGGCAAGGTGAAAGGCTGACCCTTGTTGAGGTGACATGCCTGTGACCACCATAGAAATTCCTGTTGTAGGCAGGGAATGAGAGATATCATTGTGTCCAAGCTGTGGCTGTGTTGAGACCATACGCTTTTTAGGTACCACTGTAATTTCCTCATATGCAGCTTTGCAAATGGTATTATTAGTATGCAAGATGCCATGAAGCCCAAAGCCTGCAGAATTTTTCTTGCAGTTAATTGGGTCTTTGTTGCCATTGTCTTGAAATATTGAGTCAGTTGTAGTTGTTTGTCTGGCGTAAGATAAGCCTTCTGGGCCGTTGTATTCAAGCTGGCACCCAGGAATGTCATTTTTTGTGAGGGTACTAGTTTTGACTTCTTTTCATTTCCTGTGTACCCCAGGCAGTTTAGTAGATGCTTTACAAAGGCCAGATGATGTAAGAGAATGTCTTTGCTTTCTGCTTGGATGAGGCAGTCGTCCAGGTATGGATATATTTGAATTCCTCTTTGTCTGCAGTATGCAATTACTGGTGCCAGGCATTTTGTGAAAACTCTGGGTGCAGCAGATAAGCCAAAGGGCAGTGCAGAGAATTGGTAATGGGTTGAACCTGCAATGAAATGGAGGTAGCTTCTGCAACTTTGTCTGATAGGGACATGCAGGTATGCCTCCTTGAGGTCCAACATTACTAGCCATGCTTCCTTGCCCAACATGGGAAGTAGCTGCTGTAGTATTAGCATCTTGAATTTGGGTACTTGTAAGTAAGTGTTTAGAATTGAAAGGTCCAGAATTGGTCTCCAGGCATTGTCCTTTCTGGGTACTAGAAAGAGTCTTGAGTAAAATCCTTGGCCTTGCTCTCGAGTAGGTACCAGTTGAATGGCTGTCATGTCCATGAGAGTTGTAATTTGCTTTTGTGCCTCTGCCCATTGATTTTGTGGCAGGTTTGGCATTCCTCTTTTCATTGGCAAGGTGTGAAAGTGAAATCTGTATCCTCGTGAAATTATGTCTAGGACCCATTTGTCCTTTGTGACAATGTGCCAGTTGTCTGCAAAAAGTGCGGGTTTTCCCCCCAAGGGGGCTGCCAAGAGAGTATTGCTTGGCCAGATGAGGTGCAAGTCATTGAGTTTGCCTTCTGGTGGATTGAGACCTGTCTTCTCCTCCCTTCTGTGTTGTAGTGCTCCATTGGTGAGGTTTATACTGGGCTTGTGGTTGTCCTCTGTCCCTTGGGTGTCTGTATTTACCCCTCTGCGGTCTGTCAGTGGCTGGAAAGGACCAATTTTTTTGTTAGCCAGTTTCTGCTGAAGCAAGGGGGTTGTACTTGTAGGAAATCTTTGACTGTCTGCATATATTTTGCCTTATCTTCCATTTTCTTTAAAACTTCTTCTGCTTTAACTCCAAAAAGAACATCCTGCTGTAAGGGAGCATCTAGTAGTTTTGCTTTAACATGATCAGGCAGAGTTTGTTCCTTTAACCAAGCATGCCTACGTATAACAGACCCAGTGACAGCTGCTCTGCAGGAGGCCTCCAAAGAATCAAACCCACATTGTAAGGTACGTTTGCCCACCTGCTCAGTGGCGTGCAACAGATCCTGTACTTCTTTCAATTCAGATTGTTGAGGGAGAGTGGTTATTCTTTGCTTTAACTGAGAGATTAGAAATTGCTGATACTTAAGCATATGAAATTGACAATTCAGTGCCCTCATAGCTAGTGTGGCTGAGGTGTAAACCTTTTTCTCCCACCTGTCTAGTGCTCTGGAATCCCTCTCAGAAGGTACTGGGTTTTTAGCCATAGAAGCCTTAGTCCCCTTGGGACCCTGGGAGATAGTCTCTGGGTCAGCTACCGGGCTTTTGTAAAGAAATTTGTGGGAATCAGGCACTCTGTAGTATCTGTCAGGCTTAGCCGGAGCAGGAGGTAGATAGTCTGGGTTGAAACTGGATTCTAAATAGACATCATCCACAATGTCCAAAACTGGTGGGATGGCAAGTGGTCTGTGTTGGGGGAGTAAAATAAACTCTCTGAGCCTTTTCTTTGAATCAGAGTAGTCTTGACCTTCCCAGTGAAAATGTTCCCTGATAGTGTGTAAAGTTTCCCCAAAGGAGTAGTCTTCAGGAGGAGAAGCTGAGGGAATAGAGTCCTCAGCATCAGAATCTTCATAAGGAGAGAAGGAATAGTCTTGGTCCTCAGAGGAATCTGAAGAAATGGACATTTGCTCAGAGGAAGCATAATCTTCCTCTTGTCTAGGCCTTTTGTCAGGAGGGGGCTGTGAACTCCTGATTAAAGAAATCAAATCTTCAGCCATTTTGAGCATCTGTTTCTTAGGCATAGGGCCTTGAACAGGAGACTGAAGTGCAGTCCTTTTAGATTTAGGAGTCTTCAATTTAGAAAACGTTTTAATGGTGAGAGTCATCGGTCTGAAAACGCCTTCAGAAACCGATGGCGTTTCTGTAGCACCAACGTCTTTTGAAGCAAAGTCGTCAAAAGGGCCTGAAGTAAAAGGCTGCGTCGGCCTTGTACATTCCATCAAAATTTCCGTAGCGGTCTCGGGTTCCAGATCTGCGGTAGTCAGGGGCTGCGTCAGAGCCTCACTGAGGACCGGAGAACCGGAGACTGGATCAGCCGAGGCCTCGGAATCTGGCTTAGGCCTGGGCTGTCTGTCCTTATCCCTGCGTTTTTTGTGCATGCCGGTAGTCGGTTGCTCCAACGGCATGGTGTAGTTAAATTTCCTACTGAAGTAGTGTCGTGCGAAATCAAAGCGTCTTTTAATAGTACGCTTATTAAACCTAACACAAAACCGACAAGAAGTGACGTCGTGGTCTGGGCCTAGGGAAGGTATGCAATAAGAATGAAAATCCTTATGAGGTATTTGCTTCCCACAAGAAATACAATTGTTAACTTTTTCTGACATCGGTCTGAGGCAAGAAAAGTTTCCCCAACGGGGTACTTAGCTTTATAGAAGACTTCGGTCTGAAATTCGAATTCGAAAATCTCAGGAGTCGGCCGACCGGCACTTGCGAACTGCTTTTGCTTCGGGCACCGCGCTTCAAGAAAGACTGAAGAAAATGGCATCAGTTGCAATATATATACCCCTGGCGCACTGACGTCAGGGATGAGGCGACAGCAACCGACGCCGAACCAAGACTTTGGAATTCCGGCCGACTGCGGGACCGCCTGACGACAGGATAACCCCAAGTGTGATGACTGCAGCAGGGTAACACAATGAACATCATTATTTCTGTACTGGCATTGAGAAATGTAGGTATAGAAATGAATGCATTACCGACTGAATGGCATCTGCAGATTGTACCCAGGGTAGCTGCCCCCTTCGGTACACCCTAGCTATGCTATTGCACTGGACAAGGCATTAGCCGCAAACACTGAGAATTTGCATACACCTGCTTATATACCTTGGGTAAGTAAGTTGACTTTCTTGCTATTTAAATTATTGTCTAAAGAGAATTCTGGTCTCACCAAGCCTATTTTGTTCTAGGCTCAAGTCAGTAGTAAACTGAAAATCACAGAGAACTAGTAGCAAAACATTAATTTTCCCAACACTAATGTATTTTCTCAATTAATCTTCACAAAATAATTAGATTTTATATGTTCTAACTAAATTAATGTCTTCCAGTGTTCTGACAGATTCAAGAAAGAAGTTCATACTTTTACACCCACCTTCACAAGCAAATATTTTTAAACACATAAAATGAATGTCATAAGGCAAAGAAGAGAAATTATTAGTAACCAAAATAAAGTAAGTCAGTTAAGAGTGACACAATGACTTTGAGGCAGATATTTATAACACAACTGTCAGACAGACTCCTATACTTTACCTTAAAGTAAATATTTTTATTCATTAACATGGAGAACTAATGAGCTCCAGAGCTGTTCTTTGAAAGTGGTCGAACAGTGTGTGTATTGTGTAGTGATTTGGCTAGCATTAAAAATATTGTACTGGAAAAAATTTGCATAATCCTGAGGAAAAACAGTAATAAAATTAAGAGACAAAGGACAGAATTTAAACTGAAGTGCACATTCTAAAGCCAATTTGACTTTCATGGGGAAAACCAAACTCACTGGTTATCTCTTACCATGCAAATTGTTTGCCTTAAAACGTTTTACTGTACAAGTGCAGACTGCAGAGAAAGGTTCAGATACTGCTTTCTTCCTTCTGGCTTCCCAAATCCCTACTCACGAATGAGAAGAAATTGCTCAAGCATCAGTAGCATGCAGAAAAAAAGGATGAACAGCATAAGGTCGATATTTTTTATCATAGAAAATCATTGCTGGTGTGATTTTTAATTGTGTGCCGTCGATGATAATGATTCACTTCATTAGGGCAATTTCTTCCTTGCAATATATATATATATATATATATATATATATATATACATATGGTCTATGTTAAATCATCGAACACTTAAAAAGAGAACAATGATTTATCGAACCCATATAAGTGAAAGCTTACAATCTCGAACGCTTAGAACAGCGATTTTTTTCCAAGGGAAAAAAATTGCTGTTCCACAAAAAAAAAAAAAAAAATGTTTAAGCATTACATAAAGTGGAGGGCTTTGCCCTGCACCCCCCCCCCAACTGTGCCCCCACACCCCCCACTTAAATATACCATCTCTGAGATCGCATTACAGTTACAAAAACGGCAAAGAAAAGGAAGCGGCCAAGAGATTTCTTTCCCAGAGAAAGAATTTGCTTTTATACTGTTTCACTATTTTGCCTTTTCGTGCTTTCAAGTTCAATCAAGACACATTTGAAAGAATGCATCTTCGATCATTTAATAGGAACCCGTATGGGTGAATGCTAAAACAAGAAAAAAGGGATTTTTTCCTTTTAGATTTCAGTCATTTTGTTTTTCTTTTCGTTCTTTTGAAATGTCAACTTTGAGGAAGTTGGCATTCCATAGCAGAACCCTTTCTTCCCAAGTAAAGAAGCTAATAAGTTCTGGCTGATATTTACAAATTGGCAGCTCTCTTCTTTCTCCTATATTTTGTCCAAGACCAAAGCTTTCGTTTTTTTCCTGTGGAAGCCTGCTCAGACTAGGCCTTGCTCAGATTGGACAACCAAGTTATTAAAACAAATTAAACAAGATCAAAGTCATTCATTAGCTACTACGTGCCTGTGCTGCAGCATACATGGTTCACAAACCAATGAAAAATGTCCACTCCACAACCAGAAAAGTATCCAAAACTTATAATCTGACCTTTTATTTCCACAAGTTTTTATTTCCACAAGTTTATCGCTTTCGTCCCTCAGTCAGGACTTCCTCAGAACAAATAATATAGCGCACACACCCTCTTTAATACCCTGAAACAACCCCACCCAATTCATTAATTAGTTTATTACACTAACCAGTCCCCAATCAAATGTTAATATGCATTTAAAACCAAAATCAATATATTTTTATATTTCAACATCTTAGTGCATTAATCTCATAACATTTCCTACGCTACTGTTTTATCAAGTATTAGAAATATATTTAAACTACCTATATAAATAATTTATTAAACAATTTTTCTAAAAAATGCACAAATAATATTTAAAATCCTATAAACCACAAATGTGTATAAACTGTTGTATGTATAAATGTATATATACCTTTGATACCATAAAATAACAATATATATTAATATACATGCTAGTGGACCTAAAGCATCAATTTAAACTTCACTAAATAACTAAATCCTACCACACACTACACACATTTAGTTATTTAGTGAAGTTTAAATTGGTGCTTTAGGTCCACTAGAATGTATATTAATATATATTATTTTTATGGTATCAAAGGTATATATACATTTTATACATACAACAGTTTATACACATTTGTGGTTTATAGGATTTTAAATATTATTTATGTGTATTTTTTAGAAAAATTGTATAATAAATTATTTATATAGGTAGTTTAAATATATTTCTAATACTTGCTAAAACACTAGCGTTGGAAATGTTATGAGATTAATGCACTAAGACGTTGAAATATAAAAATATATTGATTTTGGTTTTAAATGCATATTAATATTTGATTGGGGACTGGTTAGTGTAATAAACTAATTCATGAATTGGGTGGGGTTGTTTTAGGGTATTAAAGAAGGTATGTGCGCTATATTATTTGTTCTGAGGAAGTCACGACTGAGGGAAGAAAGCGCTAAACTTGTGGAAATAAAAACTTGTGGAAATAAAAGGTTGGATTAAGTTTTGGATACTTTTCTGGTTGTGGAGTGGACATTTTTCATTTGTTTGTGATTTCTGCATTGGATACACGGTTCACAAGTTTGGGAGGTAGAGGCAGCAAGGAATGATGAACAATAACGTTTTCATTGACCCCCAAATACACACACACACACACACACACACACACACACACACACACACACACACACACACACACACACACACACAGAGACAAAAACTGGACTGAGTCCTTATTTTAGACATATAACTGCCTAATCTGAAAACAGTGACTTAATCATTTAAGTTTAGTCCCTCAAAGCCAAGTGCTTAGCTAAAGCAAACTCTGATGTAGAAACCACAAATAATATCATACCACTTGCACATTTTAACAGCAAAGGCTATGAGCTGTTAAATGACTATGTGACTATCTCACATGGAGAACTCTGGTGTGGCAAATACAATGTACAAATAAAGTAGAAAGTCCTTACATTTTCACATTAATTCCTGGTGACTAGAGAGTCTTCTTTACCCTGTAGTGCATAACTGCATGATAACTCTCTCCATATGATGGGTCAACTACTGCTTGTATGAGTATTAGACCTTTGCCCTGTTAAGATAAAAGGGATTTCTGCCAACAGAAACCACAGTGTGCTGGCTCTGACTAATCTCCGGGTGCTTTGTGAAGGGTATCTGCATCAAGCACTGCAGTTTTGTGGGCTGCAAATATTCTTACGAGAAGATGCAGTACAAGCCCACATATTGCAGGAACACCAGAGGCAGACTTCAGTAAACACAGACAACCACACACATGTACATGAAAACTGTTTAACAAATCCATAATTGTTGCTTTTATGCAAAAATTAAAGAATCAAAAAACTTAAAGCATATGAAGATATTGTCAGTGTGTCTATGCTACATCAGCCAGAAAGCAAAACTATCATGCTCCATAACCTACTAAACACAATGCGATATGTATTCTTTTAATGTATACATGGACAGTGACATTCATCACATGGTACCTCTCCCTAATTAGCAAGTGACGGTAACATCCATTTATCTACGTCAATTTCCTAAATAACTTGTCTGGGGAAAAGGGCCATGGTAGTAGTATGCTGAGCAAGGCAGATTAGACTTCCTTATTCCCAGCAAAAGTCTCCCAGCTTATTCTATAGGATCCTCAGGAATTTCCTGACCAGCTGAGAGATATAATTTCTCTAGCATGTTTTTTGGTCTGAATCAGTGGACTGTGCCTGGTACATTTTCTACCCAAGAGGTATTCTTACTGGATGCCCTAACCACCTCAATCGGCTTCTCTCAGCCCAAGAGAAGTAGTGGTTTTACCCTAAGGCTCTCTCATGCAGCTGATCTTCTCACACTGTCATGACAATGTTGCCATAAACCTGTACAAAGCAACTTCATTGCCTTTCAGTTACCACCCAAAGTTCAGGGCTATCCACAACAAAATACGTGCTGAGAGTCTTGGCATAAATACAAAGTAATGCAAAACAAAAAAAAAAAGTGCTGTCAAAAAAGCAAAAATGCCACAGTACACATTATTCAAAATTCATAAACTACAATAAGCACTTTTCTCATAACCAAGACTTCTTCAGACTGTGTAAAGCATTCACCAGATACCAAATAAACAATTAAATGCATACATCACATGATGACTGAGAAAGAATGTCAGTATCTCAAAGCTATCTCTTTTAATTTATATTTGAACTTAGCCATCTCATTAAAGCCTGCAAATATATATGCTCTGAATTTCACCAGCTGGGAATATTCTTTGACTTCTGATTGATTTAGTACACCCTCTTTCTGTAATTCCTTCTTCTTCTTTCGGCTTTTCCCAGTTAGGGGTCACCACAGTGGATCACCTGTCTAATCATGATTGGCAGTGGAGTTTTATGGTGTCAAGTTGCCAGCCCAGCGCCCAACCTTCCACAGAAGGCACACACACATGCACACACTCACACCTAGGGCCAATTTAGAGTGTCCAATCCACCTACAGCATGTCTTTGGGATGTGGGAGGAAACCAGAGCACCCAGAGGAAACCCAAGCGACCACAGGGAGGACATGCAGACTCCACACATAAGGCACCCCAGCCGAGGATTGAACCAGAGAACCTCTTACTGTGAGGTGGCTATGCTAACAGCTGCACCACCGCGGCCACCTCCCTTTCTGTAATTCCTACAATGTCTAAAATAAAATAAAACCATTTAAAATTAATACACTGCACAAAGTGACAGTAGAATGCTTTGCTGTCTAACGACATAATTGTGTTCATACATTCATTCATTCATTCTTCCAAACATGCTGCATCTGTCACACTCTTACTGCTCTTACTGTAAACCACCCTGGGGAATGAAACTTTGCACTTTACTAGTACACTCTTCTGCATTTTTTAATAAATTTACATTGCAAGCCAAAATTCAAGAACTGCACTTTTCTTCTTGGTACCTCTATTCTGTAATATAATAATCCTGTTAACCACTTCTTTTATTCACAAAGTTTATCACCACTTTTCTTAAGTATATCTTTATAATTTGCTAAAATTCTCCAATTATTCTTAATTATAGGTTTTATAGCTTATGGCTCTACTGAGTAAGACAACCCCATTACTTTGCCTATTCAGTCAACTTCATTTCTGATACTAGCAGGTTCACCAAGCAATATTCTTTTGCGTCTTCTTCCTCCCTACTTCTCTCCTTCAATTTACTTACTTCCTTTATACCTTACAGGAATTAGCAATCCACACATAACACGACACCTACCGTAGGCTGTTTCCATCCCCCTATCATTTGCATACTATTTATCCATCGTTATGTCTTCACTACTTCAAGCCATTTTGTTGATGTTATGATTGTGTACCATATTGTATTAACTTCTGATGATCCTGCTTTTGTAATACTTTGTATTTAAGTTCTGTATTAATTCCTGTTGACTATGTTTTGCTTTACATGTATGTACTTGTAATGCTTTGTATTTAATTTCTGTATTAATTCCTGTTGACTTTGCTTTGTTTTACATGTATGTCGTTGGAGCTTTTCCCCCTAGGCCTCCATTGAAAAATGGCTCATCTTGACCCAATGGACTCTCCTGGTTAACAAACTGCAAATAAATAAATGTTGTATATAAACAACAAAGACTATCAGTGAGTCCCCTCTCTAAGGTCAGCTGGGACACTGACCTCACTGTCTTTATTATTCTATATACTTATGTTTGCTGTTGTTTGAAAATAAATGTTGTACTTCTTTCGGCTTTTCCCAGTTAGGGGTCACCACAGTGGAACTCCAGTCCACTATTGATTGGCAGTAGATTTTTATGGGTGCCGAGGTGCTAGCTCGACGCCCAACCTTCAATGAAGGCACGTGCTAATAAATAAATAAATAAATTCTAGAGTTATAAAGTTCACTTCTGTTAATAGATACTTTTTTGTAACTTCATGCAAACACTGTTTCTCTTAAAAAAAAATGATTTCTGAAACAGGCATTTATTTTTCAAAATGCTCATGTACTATTATGAGCCTTCTTACTTGCACAGCTTGACCTTTTATGATGTTCCTTTTCTCTTTTTACCCTGCAGGACCTAGTTTGATACCTCCACTACTGGCACCAAATTGCCCCTTCCATTTTGGGGGAACTGGGCATTCTCTGCTTAGGTGAATGCCCTATGGCCTACTCATTCCTGGTTAAGAATCCCAATTTGCTCTCTGTTCTCCAGTGAAAATTGGATGGTTTGGAACAAGCCAATTTACTGGTCCTGGAACACAAGCCTTTCCTCTCTTCTTGGGAACAACCCAACCACCAATAATGCATGTGAGCTCTGTCTTTGCTATCTCCTGAGGGAAAGCATGCCTCTGCATGCCAAGTTCTCCTCAGTTACCTGTGTGAATGCATTGTGACAGCACAGGTTCAATGACCTTCATCTCCACCAGGTAACATCTCATGGTCACAATTTTTTGGCTTGACACAGCAGCAACCAAGCCACACCGGATTGGTGAGCCACTTACAGCTACTCACTCCCATCCTTCTTGTCCAGCTCCTACAGCCACTGCTATATGAGCTTGTGCACTCTGCAACAACTTAGCCAGGGCTTTATCTCTCTATGCCCTACAGCTGGTCTGTGATGTTCAAGTTTAACCTTGCAGGAGACATATGCTATAATGCAGCAAACTGGTATGGCTCACTTGTCTTCTATGTAATGTAACGTATATATAATATAGTATTTTGAAAATGTTTGCAAATAGTCACATACGGATAATTAATTTCAAAAAGCTATGCAGAAATGTAATCCTTAAATAGTGTGTATACCAGTTTGTGTATAATATAAATGACTCCAACATGAGCAGGTCATTATGTCCTATAATAAAAATATTATCAGTAACACAAACGTATAATTTTATATTTGACCAGTAATAGAACAAATGAACATATATAACTTCTCCCAAAATGCTGTAAATAAATTACCATAGTTGGTGTCATAGTAGCACCCATTGTTACACCACTTATCTGTTTGAAATAACATTCTTTAAAAGTAGAAAAGTTGATATTCAAAAAACATACTGCCTTACTGGCATATAGAGGAGTAGTGCCCTGCTACCCTATCTCTGGAAGTCTACCAAAGCTCAAAGCTCCTCCATCCGCCTGTCCATGGGAGTGGTGGACTAATCACCTGAGAGCACTGGGACTGCCTTTCAGACCCAGCCAGGACCCTCTCACTTTTCATGTGCCACAGTAAGAGAAGGATCTCTTTGAAGACTGCTCCTTAGTCTGGATTTTTCAGCTGCTGAACTCAGATAAATAACTTTTTTGGGTTTTACTTCCCCCCTCTGCTTTTTTTCTATCAGTACTTGAACGGTGTATTCTGCTTTATATATATGTTTCTGTTTTCACGTTGACTAGGACAGTAAGGCCTATGCTGTTGATTAAAAGCTTCAGTTGGAAGTTTTGATAGGAAAACTTCCTGATACTGCATTTTTTTTCATTGTGGTTTTGATAATTTGAGGTGATTATGCAACATAGAGTGAGGGTTGTTCTAATGCCTAAGGTGTTTACCTCATAAACACGATGTGCAGGGTTTGATTATAACCTTTTAAATGAAACTTTGTTAGGCTTAAAATAGCCCACAAGGGCAACTAGCCTAGTACTTACCTATGAACCTAAGATTATTGCATTTGGAATTAATTTTTCATTTAAATCACAATGTTGTCTCTGTTTTGTAAGTTAAATATCACTGACATGAATTTTCATTAATTGATAAATTATTTCTTATCTGATACTGTTTTAGGCTGTACCCATTAATTTTGACTGAAACTAGACTTTTTTTGTTGTTTACAAAAATTAGGATTCTTTTGTGCATGTATTTTGTTACTGAAACTGTCATTTTATTCAGTGCAATATTTAGAATAGTAACCCCTTCAGGAATAAATTTTGTTTTGGCACAATTTTGTGTGCTAAACATTTCTGACTTGTGTTTTTTATTAGTTTATCATTTATTTCTTGTCTAATACAGTTTTAGGCTGTATCCATTAATTTAGTCTGAAGCTAGCCTTTTTTTTTACAAAATCAGGATACTTTTTGTGCATGTATTTTATACTTGAAACTGTGTTACTGAAACTACTGTCATTTTATTTAGGGTTCAGAATACTATCCCTAAATTAATAGACTTCAGATTGCTATTTAGAGGGAGAATAGTGGGATTTATCAATTTTAATTGGGCTGAGTATACAGCCAGTATTTGGTATTGATATGGTTAGTTTTCTGTACCTGCAGTAGCCTTAAGCAATTTATCAGACCACTTGCCTTCTTTTGCCTCCAGGTCCCCAGGTGTGGTGTTAGTACCACAACTATGTATGACATAATGGTCAGACATGTCCTCTAGGAATGTACCAGTGCCTTCTTCAGGTACAGGAGGAAGAAGGTGCAGGGCAAGTCAGAGTGTGGAGAATATGTTGCTAGTGTTGATAAACCTCACCCTGGGATTCTCCCACTGGTGTAATGCATGCAAAATAAGAGAGTGAAGACCCATTAAATTTCAAGGCAACAATCTTCTGACTATGACTATGGCTAGATCCATTATTCATACAGATAATTATGGGATGTGAAGCCAGATTAGTGTAACACCAGTTCTTACACCTCTGTTTAACCAGCCAGGGATACTAACTTTGAAAAGGATTTGGAATCTAATATTTCAGAAGTGTCAGAGTCAGATCAGTCAGCTTTCACTGAGGATGAACACCAACCGAAACCTAAACAGATGTTTTCTTTTTCCCAAATGCAGGCTAGATTTAGGGATGTATTCAGTTGGTAGCAATCTTCAGCTGCTCCTGAGGTCAGCAGTGTATATGACAGGTATATTTCACAAAGGATACCGCTGCAATGGGACAGACTCCACAGCCACATAGAACAAAGTTCATCTTTGTCCATTTTCAAGTACAGCTTAGATCTATGGATAGGAAACAGAAAATTTACTCCAGGACTGCTCTTGTAATTGGGCTTTATCTTATGCATGGGTCCCCCCAAATTATCTATTGTATGATCCTAGTTATTCTCATTAGGGGTAATATAAAATTATCGACCATGGGATGGTTAAGATCAGTCTATAACCAAATGAGATAGGTTATTTATTTTCTTTTTTTTTTTTTAAACAACAAACATATTTATTATATTATCACTTATGAACAGAGCCAATCATATATTTATACACATGAAAACTAACCATACTAACATATTCTCAGTTTCAAACATTATATATTACTTATAATTTATCTGGTCATTCTAAGCCAAGCATTATAGAGCTCATTCAGTTCCTCTCTTCCATTAAACTCCACTCCTTCTACAAAATATTATCCTACATGTATTGTTCCCCAAATTCCCATTTTTTCCATGTAATCTACTCCTACCCTTTTCTAAATATCTCTCTTCCAGTTGTTTTATCTATGTTACTATTTTCACTATTTCTAGTACAGACTTTGATTTCCATTTTCTAGTAATTCTTTTTTGGCAGCCATCAGAATTAAACTCAGCAAGCCCTTACTATGTTTAGGCAATTCTGATTCTGTCACAAAAAACACACCTCAGTGGAACAAAATAATCTCTTCTCCAAGAACCACAAGCACAGTCAGAAGATGAAATAAGAATGATTTAATATTCCAAAATACTTAGTCACAATAAACAGTAAGCACTTTCATCCAAATCGGACTTCCTCAGACTGAATAATGTGTATAAAAACATTGTACCTTAAATACTATCTAAAAAACGGGTCCCTTTCACATGGTCGACAGTTCATTTGATCGACTTTTATTTGGTCGACAATTGATATGGTCGACAGGCAGATTTGCCCCCCTCCCCAATGTTGTGCGACCCTGGAGTTGATATATATAGTTAGGGGGGGTGTGGGGGGGCACAGCCCCCCACATAAAACTGCTTGTCGATCAAATGAATTGTCGACCAAATAAAAGTCGATCAAATGAACTGTCGACCATGTGAAGTAGACCCCTAAAAAACACATGACATTCTGTTAATGATGTAACTTCCTTCTTTTGAGATAGGCAACAAAATCAGATCTATCATTAAGACCAGGTGGATAGCAAGCATTCAATTTGACTTGCCATAAATATTCTTTCCAACCCAACATATCTTCTGCATCATATCTGTTAGTAACATTTATTATTTCATCCAATACAACAAATTTAAAATCTACATGACATCTTGTGTTATTTTTTTATAATGTTTACTAAGTGCATTTTTGTCATCTTTTGTGAGGACAGCATATTTATGCTCATGTTTTTATACACATTATTCAGTCTGAGGAAGTCCGATTTGGATGAAAGCGCTTATTGTTTATTGTGACTAAGTATTTTGGAATATTAAATTGTTCTTATTTCATCTTTTGGCTGCGCTTGTTGTTCTTGGAGAAGAATTCTGATACGGTATCAGAGCAAAAAAAAATAATTTCCTTAGTTGCACCAATTTTGTTCACCCAGTATTTCTGATAGAGTAGTCTGCAGGGAATTTTTAAAGTCTACCAACTCATTACACTCCCAAAAAATATGTTCTCAATTATTTCTTTCTTCCCCATCACACCTCCAACATTTGCAATCTACCTCAGGAAAACTTCCTTGGAGTCTGCCCTGGGTACAAAACACTCAAGAAAACACCTCTAAGAAAAGATCCCAAATCTTCCAGACCCTGGTGCATACCTAAGAGCCATAGACAAATTGCCCTGCTCAATCATTGCACATCCAATCTCTCCTCCTAATCCTCTCCAACCTCCCCTGATCAACTCATACAGCCATCATGCAACATTTCATAAACCCTATCAATCATCTCTTCCCCAACAGCAGCCTCTGTTCTAGATTCTACTAAAAACTCCACCAGCACTAGTCTCCCATCCAGAATCCCCCTATTTCTTTCTCTTTGCCCACACTCCAACATCAATCTCCGATAGGGAAGGTAATCTCTAGCCCACAGTCCAAATGAACTCTTGGCCTCTTCCTATCCCACCACCCTTCCCTCTCTGACTATCTGCTGTCAACACCCTAGTCTCCTCCATCCATCCATCTCCAGCAAACCCCAGCCCCCTCTTTGACATTCTCTGCACCCCTGATTGCAGTCATCCCTATCAACAGAATCTCATTCTTCATCCCCGTGCCAACCCAGCTCCCAGAACACTCTCTGCTAGCCCAGAAATACAAAACTCACTATGGTTATGGTTATTATTGCCTTTGTTAAGGATCTGCATCCAAAATCCCAGTCTTTCCTTGTCTCCTGAGCTACCTTCCTGTTTCATCATCATCCCTTCCACTTTGAATTACAGCTTTCTGCTTGTGCTATGTAACTGTGCAGCTCTGAAATGTCCTTTCAAATCAGATAATCCCAAACCACCTTGTTCTATTGGAAGAGTCAACTTATCCCACTTGACTCTTGCCCTCTTCCATTCCCAGAAAAAAATCCTACTCTATTAATTGCTATCTACAACTTCTCCTCTGGCTGATAAAAATATGCCTGACTGGTGTATAAAGATTAAAAGGACTAAAAACATTTTTGCTGCTTGTATCTTGCTATCAATTACACCAATTAGATCCTTAAACACTGGGAGGATAAAGCTAAATCGATGCAAGTAGGTGTTTAAACTGTTCCATATTCCCAAGTTTCCCTCCATTAAGAGGGAAAAGTTTTAGTGACGCAACAAACAAAAGTCACAGTCAAACAAAAGCCAAGGCACTAAAAGGAAATATTAGGATGAGAATTCCAGTAAACTTATTGAGAGAAGTTCCTTTCCCAAAAAGGATAACACAGTTTCCAATTCATGATTTTGCCAAGGTGTGGCACTTGCCTTTCCCAAAGCTCCTCAGGGTGTCCCATCTCAAAAGTTAGCTCTGAAACAAGACGGCAAGGTCATCAATATTTTTTGACAAATGGATGCTCAGTATTGTTGGCAGAGGTTACAGATGGCAGTGGAAGGAACATCTGTCTCACTTCAAGGGGGATGCCCCCTCACCCACTGGACCAGACTTTCTTATTTCCTCTTATACTCTGGCAAATGCTAGACTCAGGAGTCATAAAACTAGTCCCTCCTTTGGAAATGATAAAATATTTCTACTCCAGAATTTGCCTGGTTTCCAAAAAAGAGCTGACACAGAGACCAGTGTTGGACCTTTCCTTTCTGAATACCTTTATCAAAGTCCCTGAGTTCAAGATGCTCACGCTACAGACAATGCCTCCTCCTTTATTAGACCGCTGCTACAACATGATTGTGGACTTAAAGTATGTGTATCATTATATTCCACTGCTCATCACTTCAAGAGGTCTCTGAGGTTTGTTGTGTCTGGTTCTCAGTATCATTTCTCTGTATTACTCTTTGGACTAGCCACTGTGTTTTGAGTGTTTACCAAAAGCTTTGCTCTGGCAGTGGCTAACTGATTCTTGGCAATCACATCTTTTTTATTTCAACTAGTGATCTGTGTGGAGTCTATATCCAGGTGACTGGAATTGCTAGAGATGGTGTCAACCTTATTGTCCCAGCTAGCATGGAAGTTGAACCTTCAGAAGTCATGCCTGACACCCTCATAAAGACTCGTCTTCCTAGGGTGATTAACTGACAAAAGAAATAGCATGCAAGCTGAACCTTCAGAAGTAATGCCTGACACCCTCACAAAGACTCATCTTCCTAGGGTGCTTAAATGACAAAAGAATGGCCTTTTCTCCAAACAACAAGGTCCTATCTTATTAGATTTTGTTTCAGGAGTCCTCCAGGAGGAACTTCAACTCAGCAAGAGAATTCATAAAAATTCTAGGACTTATGGCATTCATGGTTCTCATGACACCAGTGGCTCATCAAACATGAGGCAAATTCAATGGTATGCCAGCTCCTGCATTTCATGGAATCTCAGTTACCAATGCTACCTATCATCAGACGAGAGTTACAGTGGTGAAAAATGCATTTGACTATCAGTCCAGGGCTTCTCTTCTTCTCTCCTGTTCTGGCGCAGTTGGTCCACACAAATTCATCTGACTTGGCTTGTGAAGCATTGTTAATGGCAGTGTAAGTGAAGGCCACTTAGGGGACCAAGAAAGTAGAATAGCACATCAATATCAAGTAAATGTTGGAAGTGATCCATGGCTTGAAAGTCCTTCACCATCTATGGACTCTGGATCCTCTTCTCATGGTTATGGACAACAACACAGTGAAGTGGTGCCTCAACAAACAAGGAGGGTACAAAGCCATACTCTCTGCACCAGTCAGCAATGATGGTCTGAGAGCTGGCTTTATAGAATTCTGTGACTCTTCAGGCATCATACATCATATCAGAGCAAAATGGTGTGGCATACAGACTAAGCAGATCCTTGGAAGACCTGCATGAGTTGTAGCTCAAGGCAGTGGTGTTCCATGGTCTAGTCCAGGTGTGGGAAATGCCTCTATTAGATCTGTTCATCTCCTTTCAAAACAAATAGCTGGAGAAATTCTGTTCCAGAATCCATGCACCCATGTTTAGAGGACAGATGCATTCTTGTTCCCTTGGATGGTACTGTTCCTTTATGCATTTCCACCCTTTGCATTGATTCACAAGGTACTTCTGAAGGTTCAGAAAGAAATGCCAAACATCACTGTGTTAACCTCCTATAGGCCCAGGCAATCTTGGCTCTCCCTTCTAATGGTATTGGCCAAGGACAATTACCACAGACTTTCACACACTCTGGATTTGTACTTACAGTCTCAGGAGCAGCTGGTACACCCCACTACAGAGCAACAACAATTAACAGCTTGGATGATTCAGTCTTGACTCCATTTATGCACTTGTTTCATGAGGATGTGCAGCAGGTGTTAAAGGAGATCAGAAAACCTGATACTAGAAAATCTTATGTTTACAAATGGATGAGGTTTTTTTAAGTGGTGCCTAAATAGGAACAAAAAGTTCCTTGAGATTAACATCTCACTGGTCTTAAAATATTTGTTTGAAGTACTTCAGGATGTCTTTTTGTATGTGTCCATTAAGGTACATTTAGTGGGCCATCTCTGCTTGCCTGCCAATGGACCCTCCTCTTTCTTCTTCTCTGGAAAAATTGACCTTACCACCTTTCAAACATGCTGCTCAGTGTGAAAAGAAGTTATTAATGTAGAAAACTGTTTTTCTTATTGATCTGACATTTGCAAGGCAAGTCTCTGAGCTGCTCTTACCTGATTTATGACAGAACAGGGTTATGTTATGTACTGACCCCTCTTTCATGACAAAAGTGGTCTTGGAATTTGCTCTCAATCTGTTAACCTCCCTGTGTTCCTCCTAGAACCTAAGAATAAAGGAGATAGGATACGTCATACCTTTGATGTGCATCAGTAGCTCAGGTACTACCTTGACAGAATGAAACCCTTCAGGAAGGCTGAAAGGCTTATTTCTTACACAGGGGCAAAGAAGGGTCAACTTGTCTCTAAGCAAATCAATGATCATTGGTTGCCCTCTGATATTATTTTTTTGTTATACTCACCATGCCAGTCCGAATCCAGGCCAGGTAAGGGCACATTTCATCAGGGCCTTTTCCTCTTTAGTGGCTTATTGGAAAGCAGTGGAATCTAGAAGTTTTCTAGAGGCTGCGACTTGGTCCTTTGTCCATACCTTTATGAAGCACTACAAGCTGGATGCCTTTTCTAAATCCAGAGCAGGCTTAGCAAGGACCAGTCTCCAGGGGCTCCTGGACCCTTAACCTTCCTCCTCCCAGGTTAGATAAGCTTTGGGAATCTACCTGAATACCATTAAGGCTGTGTGTTTGTTGATCATTGTTCAGTTGCATAAGTCCTACTTACCTGTATCAGATGGTCATAGAAGATGCTGCCTTACTGGCAGTACTCACCCACCACCATTCCCCTGTTTGGATACACACAGTTTGGTTACTGAGTTGCCACTGAGTTATGCTTAGTGGCTTTTTGTGTTGTGCGCGTTTTTTGGTTTGAAACAGTAGGTGTTTGCAAGTCTGCATTTTCATCTTCTCTTCATTCTGGACCCTAGAAAACTTGTGTATATGGGTCTGAAAAGCAGTCCATGTATTTTCAGGTGATTAGTCCATCACATCCACAGACAAGCAGGGGGAGGAGCTCTGAGCTTTGGCAGACTGCCAGAGTTAGGCTAGAAGGCCACTACTATCCTGCATGCCAATAAGGCAGTGTGTTCCACGAATATCTACTGTTATAGGTAAGTAGGACTTATGCAGCTGTACTTTATTCAACACCATCTCCAGGTATTCAGGTTAAAGGGCTCATCTGCTTTGCATCAAACTGCTACCTTTCAATGTTCTTGAACAGAGTAAACCAAAACCACTTTCACTTGGCATTAGAATACAGAGAGACATTCAATATGAATAATTACTAAAATGTTGTTCTCTGCTATTATTAAATGTTTAGTCTTATCAGCAAAATCAAAAATGTCTTTTGTATAGGTGGGGGACATACATAACAATTTGTTTTAAAGCATGGTCCATAAAAAATAACAATTGTTTCTGTCTAGGCTTCTCTGATTTTACTATGGGCATGGGGGCATCATCAGTTAATCTATACACTTTGTGAATACCAACATTTATACTAATACTAAGATGTAGCATTGTATGGTACTCTAACAGTTACACTAATCCTGGGATGATGCATTGCATGTTACTATAATAGTTATTCTAATCCTAGGATGCTGCATTACATGTTACTCTTAACAATTACACTAATTCAATGATGCTACATTGTACGATATTCTAACAATTACGCTAATCTGAGGATACTTCAATGCATGGTACTCTGACAATTACATTAAACCTAATAAGCTGCATTGTATGGTACTATAAGTTATATTAATCCTAGGATGCTGCATTACATGGTACTCTTAACGATTACACTAAGTCTATGTATGATGCAACATTGTATGATATTCTAACAAGTAGCACTAATGTTAGGATGCTGGATTGTATGACTCTCTAACAATTACAGTAATCTGAGGCGATACTTCATTGTATGGTACTATAACATTTATACTAATCCTAACATGCTGCATTGTATGATACTCTAACCGTTATACTAATCCTAGGATACTGCACTGTATAGTACTATAACAGTTATACTAATCCTAGGATGCAGCATTGTATGATACTCTAACAGTTATATTAATCCTAGGATGCAGCATTGGATGATACATTAACAGTTATACTAATCCTAGCATGCTGATTTATATAGTACTATAACAGTTATACTAATCCTAGGATGTAGCACTGTATGGTACTATAACAGTTATATTAATCTTAGGATGTAGCACTGTATGGTACTATAATAGTTATACTAATACTAGGATGCTGCATTTCATAGTACTATAACAATTATACTAATCCCAGGATGCTGTATTACATGGTACTCTAACAATTACACTGTCTATGTATGATACTACATTTTACGATATTCTAACAAGTAACACTAATTTTAGGATGCTGCCTTGTATGATTTTCTAACAATTACACTAATCTGAGACGATACTTCATTGTACGGTACTATAACATTTATACTAATCCTAACGTTGCATTGTAACAGTTATACTAATCCTAGCATGCTGCATTGTATGGTATTATAACAGTTATATTAATCCTAGGATGCAGCATTGTATGGTACTATAACAGTTATACTAATCCTAGGATGCAGCATTGTATGGTACTATAACAGTTATACTAATCCTAGGATGCAGCATTGTATGGTACTATAACAGTTATACTAATCCTAGGATGCAGCATTGTATGGTACTATAACAGTTATACTAATCCTAGGATGCAGCATTGTATGGTACTATAACAGTTATACTATTCCTAGGATGCTACATTGTATGGCTCTCCAACAGTTATACTAATTCTGTACAGACCATAAGAAAATAAGACCTTACTTGTAAAGGAACTCATTACTTAAAAGGGTAAGAGATAGGCTTAGAAATGTCATTATAATGATTGCATTAATGTAGAGCAGCCCAACTCACCTCATTGCAAACATCACTACGAATACCACCAAACCACAACTTCAACCACAGTGAGATGGATGTCCAGAGCAAGTGACATTATTCACTGTTAAAAATCACAGCTACTGAGGAGCACATCCAAAGGACCCATACAGGTTATTGTCCCAACCAGACGGGCCACAAAGTTGCACACCTGAGTCACTGAAAAGTTCTCTGCGTAGGTTACATTTATGGATGGACAGCATTTTGAATAATAATGATAAAAATGTTATACAAATTTTTACCAAAAATTAGTGTAATGCACAAACAAGAACAGGAAAATACTACCCAGTGTTGCGTGATTTTCATAATAAACTTGTGACAAACAAATTAAGTTCAAGGAAGCTGATTCAGAGGCAGTAATGCCAGCCTGACATGATAGGTGTATGAAACTGTGAAACTGAAAAGATAAAGTTGGAACAGACATTGGGCCACATTCATTAACACTGACACTAAGAGTATGCAATCTGTATTCTAGAACATCCCTACCACATTTTCTGCACTTTCTAGTAACTCAGAAATGTGATCACACTAAATGTGCATGTACTCTACACTTCATGGTAACCTTAATAATCTCCCTCAGTATTTAAAGCTGCAAGAAAATCAGTAGGAAAAGAAAGTACAATTAAGAGGAAGAAGGTGTAAGTTATGCTGCTGTCTGTTCATTTAGAATGGTGTACACTTGATGTACACTAAATGCAGGTGTTAATTAATCCCAGGGATCATTAATGAAATAACCTTTGTTCATATCGACCTTGCCCTTTTTATCGTGCAGACTTATATATATATATATATATATATATATATATATATATATATATATACACATGCACACTATCTGGCACATGAGCATTTCTTCACATTTTTATAGTTAATACAAGATAAGAACAAACACATAACATATACTAATTTGAAATAACACCATTGCATCTCATCCTCTTTTCTTTTTATTATTTTTGTGGGTTAGTGAATAACACTACACAGATTGTGAACACAGCACAGATGCCTATTTTACTGTATCATTGTGTAAAATTAGATCTTTTGTAAAATTTTATAGCTTCCTGAGTGGGTGACCAAAAAGTTCAGTGAATTTTATCCTCTGAGACATTGACATAGGGAGTGCATGCATGCAGGTACATTTGTCAACTTTAACGGATTAACCACAGCACATGTGTGGGTCCCTGTCCATTAAAGTAGATAGATGCACTACATGCTATCCCTCAATTGACATCATCCAGAGGTACAATAAAATTATGTGGATGGATGTTTAATAAAAGGTTTACAAAGCTTTTTATTAAGAAACGCAGGCATAATCTTAGTAAAGTGGGACAGAAAAACCATCATGGCAGGAAAGATACAAAGCACCATGATGTATGCCCAAACTGCAATGGAACACTTTAAGAACGTATATAAATATATTGTAGATTAAAGTAAAACTAGTATTTCTTTGTCCCACAGTTGTATCTATTCCACTTGTAAGTTTACATACTTGTGCTTAAGGCAAGTACCACTGTTATTACTCTGGGACCTGATCCATAGCTTTTTCATTGCTGTAAAAGGGCTAATGTAATTACAACGTCATGACCTGATAAGCCAACCCTCTAACATGAATTCTAAGTGGCTGGTATCTCCAAATACACACTGCCTTTTTTTACCCCTACATAATGAATAAACCACATTAAGCCTCCTTACTTATATACCTACTTAAACTTGTAGGACTCAGAATGGGGCAGGTATTCACTTGTGGAGGATAACAGGTCACAGCATGGATAGTGCATAGATAGGTATGGTGCAATAAAAAAAAGTCTGTAGCTGTGCAGTTTGTTGGCCTGGAAGCTGGTGGACATAAAAAAAAATAAACAGTGACAATGAATATAACATTTGGAATGCATGATGGTATAATGTTTCATGCATAAATATTGCTTTCTGCACTTGATGATCTTTTTAAAGTAGCTGCTGCTGTACAATGGGAAGCTCACAGTTTGCAACATTGTTGTTAAGACTTTTCTTCACTGCAGTTAACATCCAGTGATGATACACTAAGTTGGTGCTTAGCAAAAGCAGAATACCACCATAGGGCATACAGAAAGGAAACACATATAAGTTGCACCTTGTTGGAAGCAATTAGACCAACAGTCGTAGACCAATACAAATAAACAAATAAATAAATAAATAAAATAAAAATAAAAACAGTTGCAGACAGTATCACTTAACAGTTTGGAAACCTGGTTAAAGGTTAATGCTGTCCCTGCAAGCAATGAATGTGTGACAGAAAAACAGAGCGCATACATGAAAACTTGACAATTTCACTAATAAATTACAGCCATAAGCTAAAGAGAATTTCTGCATTCATAACAATCCTTCCCAGCAAACCATGTACATTTCCCTATATAACACTGTCTGGTCATAAAACCAAAGAATATATTACATTACTCAGCTTGACTCTATGCCCTGATAACTCTAGGTATGGGAACAGTATCCATTAAGTTGTATTAGTAACTTCAAAGGCAGTTATGGGAGTTGTAAATAGTATTCCAAGTAGTGAACATTTCTCACACTGCTGCTATACAGACAACACTTGAGAAGACAACCATAAAAGTATGGTTTGAACAATGCAGATCTTTGCTTCTTGGACATCTGCACAATTTCAAGTTTCCTGTCTAATTAAGAGAAAATTTGGAAGATTACAATAAGTACTTCACATAGAACTGTGGTGGTGGTGCTGCGGTAGCGTTGTCGCCTCACAGTAAGACGTTGTCCTGTTCGATTCTCAGCTAGAGCGTCTTCTGTGTGGAAACATGCATGAATGGGCGTAGCTTTGTTGAAGGTTGTGCGTCAGGGCTGGCAACTCGGCACGTAAAAATCTACTGCCAATCATTAGCGGACTGGAGGTCCGCTGTGGCAACCCCTAACCGGGAAAAGCCGAAAGACATAGCAATAAGTACTTCACATGCCCCCAGCCTCTCAAATGCTACAGACAAGACTGAGATTTTAGATGCTAAAATTAGACTTCAAGCAGAAATATTAGTATTTTTGCTTCTGATTCAGAATGAAAGGTCAGTTGCTTATAACTGCAGAGTTAAAAATGTCATTTTGTCATAGTTACTGCTTTTAAAAAAGGAAATAAAAAGCAGGTGCAGCAAATAT
>NC_056751.1:58032580-58065080 GCF_019279795.1 Protopterus annectens | reverse complement strand
TGGCTCACAGCAAAGAACACATGTATTATGCATAGTCTTAGAATGTCCCACAATCATCGCTTGGGCACTACACATACAAACAACTGCCATGCACTATTTGTCTATGGATCCAAGCCAGAATCTCTTAGTAAGTGTAACAGAAAGTAAGAAAGCAGCACTGCTGTACAGAAGTAGAGCAAAGCAAAAAAAAAAAAAAAAAATACAGTTGTGCTTCAAAGGATGAAGTTGTACTTTTCCATCATTTTACTATAAAAAAATCATCATATATCAACTCTAATTACAACTTAAGCACAAGGTTTGTGCACAAGCCAGCTGGAAACTTTTCTGCATGTTTTGAATGCACTCCTAAACTGTACATTTACTTAAGGTAAATATACTATACCAGAAGCCTCATTTTCAGGTGCAATTTGCTACATAGTAAAATGTACAAATTTGTGAGAGAAGCACATCTTAACACAGATAGGAAACTGTTTAGTTATTTGAGTAAATTATGCCATAACTTGAGCTGGATTAAAATAGAGAAAGAAGAGAAATAAAAAGCATACTTAGAAAATACGGATATGTGCATGTAACTCATTAGAAGTAGATTTTTCTGAAGTCCCTAAGTAATTATCCTAATATATGGACTTCTGTTTTCAGAACTGGTCAGATCAGTATTAGGATATTCCCATAACTGTTTTCTGTTTTACTTGCATCTCTTTGTTGATTGCTTTGCTCTGGTTACAAACTGATTGTGCTCACTTATAAATTGACCTGAGAGTGGGAAGCCCTCTATGCTCGGCTTTGCTTCTCTCCCCTACCCTACCCCCAATCTCCACCCATCCCCTCTTACTGTAATTTTATACTTTTGTACATACATATTTCACTTGTGACTCTTACTCCAAAACCCTCACCAACGGACCTTACAACTTCTTGTTACCTACCTCCCTATCTCTATTCAATTTTAACCCTATTCCAAGATATATTTCTCCCTCCCATACTGCTTTGCACTATATCCATTTTTATTACAATCTTCCCAAACATTACTTATTTATTCCGCATTGTATCTTTTTCTTTTCCCAAATAAACCCTCATTCTTCTTATTTTGACTACATTTTTATTTTAGCCTTTAATACCCCTCTATTCCTTACATTCCAGAGAAGAAGCTTGGCCAACCTACCTCTCTTCTTTTATCGAAAATACTTCTCTCCTACCTATCCTCTTCCGATCTCAGAATCCACCATCACTGACTCTCCTACTGTCCTGTAACTGTTTGTTTCCTTCTGCATTGCTTCTTCCCCACTACATGACATCTATAAAATACAGATACCTGCACTTAATTATGCTACTGTTCGGCTTATTCTTTATTCTTCTCCTCCTTCTACTGTGTTATTTTTCATCCTACAATGACTCAATAGTATCTTGCAACATCTCCAGCTCTGTCCCAACCACCTATCCATACTTCCTCTTTACACTCTCCACACATTGCACCAAACCTATTTAATATTGCCCCTCAACTTTACTCCAAATACAGACTGATTAATTGCACTTCAACTCAAACCAAAACAAAATTAAGTGCAAGACCCCTCTCCAAAAAACAAGTATGTACAATTCCCCAATATACTAAAATCCTTCTAGGAGGAGATATACACCCTAATCTTGGCCACACCTATCACAATGAACACAATAATTCTTTCCCACATACTTCTGTAACTGAACAGCAACCGGTCCCCAATTCTGGTGAACTAATTTTTGCTGCAATAAATGTTAGAAGTATAAGAAATACAACGCCCCATTTGGTATGTACCTCTCAAAACATCTGCAGCAACGGGAATGGCCTCAGAAATACCTCACTAAAAGAATCACAGGCCTAAAGCAGATGCCCTACGCTGACCGCCTTAAAAAACTCCAGCTATACTCTGTCACATATCGTCTACTCAGAGGCGATCTCTGCTTAACATACAAGGCCATGTCAAACCCAGAGCTGTTGGACATGCTACACTTAAAGAAATCCCAATCCCTCAGAGCTACACACTCCAGGGATCTAAACCTTGTCATCACAATAAACAAAACATGCTGGAGGGATAGGTTCCTGACCCAGAGACTCCCCAGACTCTGGAATAGATTGCCCATACATGTCAAGCAGAGTGCCTCTTTGGACCTCTTCAAGAGGAACCTTGACGATTGGATGGGAGAAAGGAAATTCACCCCAGGGATCACGTCAGTCGCCCTGCTAGACAGGGGTCCAGGAAAGTAAATAATGTGGGAGGAAATAGCCAGGGAATTGTTATGGCTAGGCTTGTACAGGCCCTAGGGCTGATAGCCAAGTACCAACCTATGAACCTATGAACTGCTGAACTACATACCTGGATTTCCCAACATAAGCCTCATGTTTTCGCTGTAACTGAAACTTGGCTTAAACCCAGTATAAAGAACTCCAAATTTATACCCCCAGGCTATAATGTCATCCGTTGTGACCATATAAAGAGGAAATGTGGTGGCATTTACCACATTTGGCAAACCAACACCAAAATTCAGTTTAGCAGAGCTTCTTATTGCTATCCTCAAAATAAACAGTTATAAACAAATATGCATTACTGTCCTTTACATCCCTCCTGGTGACAACACAGCTGTACTGGAAGATATTCTACACTGGATATCCATAACATTTCCAGAAGAAATATTAGTAGGTGATGTGAATATCAATTGGTTGGACATAAACTCTAACTCCCCTACATCTAGCAGGAACTTTTATGGCTTCACACAACTAATTAATAGCCCCACACATTATAGCAAGACATCAAATTCTCTATTGGACTGGATCCTAGGTATCAGACCTGTGCAAATACTCCACCACAGGTACAATGTCAGACTCTCTCAGTGAATATCTCCCAAACTATATGACTAGAAGTCTCACACATCCAGTTAACAGCATATTTATAAGACAACACGTAACCTTTCCAAGTTTAACCCAGAAATGTTCACTACTACACTACCATCTATTAACTGGAACATCCTAAAATCCTCCCCTTAGACAATGCTGTAACTGAATTGAATATAACTTTCCTAAATATCCTAAATAGACTTGCACCTCCAAGAAGGAAGAGACTAAAAGCAAATAATGCAATTTGGCTATTTAAAAAAAGTAGAGTGGTAATGCAGGCTAAAGAAAAAGCATGAAAAAAATTGCAAAAATATAAAATACCTCAATACCTTGAAAACTTCAGAATGCTTTGCAATCAGACTAAAAAGCAAATAAATTAAAACAAAAAACTATACTATAATAACTTTCAGAACAATACTAAACACAACCCTGAAAAATTTTGGACATCCATTAAACAAATCTTACATCCCGGCCAAAAATTAAACCCAAAAACTTTTCCAGATAACAGCAAAACAGTTCAATTCTTATTTTATGGATAGTACAACATCTCTAACTAGGGATTCCTCAACATTTATTCCCTTCCCTGCCCAACAACCACATACCACTACATCCACTTTCACCTTCAACCTGTGCTCACATCCTATATAAATCTGCTCTTAAACAAACTTAAGCCGTGCTCTTCTTCAGCTGATGAACTTTCAAGCAAGTACCTAAAACAGGAGCCAGTAGCATTGCCTATCTTCTCTCAATCTTTATCAACAGGTCTATACAGGAATCCTATGTTCCCTCTCTCTGGAAAAGAGTCACATATTATCCTCTGCACAAACAGACATTAATAACATTAGACCTACAGCAATCTTATCTCCCCTCACCAAAATACTTGAAAAATGTAGTCAAAAACAATTGCTAGACTATCTACTGCAGGAAGAACTCTCATCCCCTACAGAACATGGCTTCCCGTCCTTACCATAGTATTAGCACTGTCCTTCTAATCTATATAGATAATGTCAATAAAGCTACAGATAATGGCAAACTAGTATTTTCCTTATCTCTAGACTTGTCTAAAGTTTTCAACACAGTTTGTCACAGAAAACTCCTACTTCAATTGTCCTCACTAGGTCTCTCTCTGCCCACCCCTCTGTGGTTCAAAAGCTACATGTCCAATAGGTATCAGTCTGTAAAATGGAACTCCATGCTCTCTCTTTACCTCCCAGTCACCACCAGTTTACCACGAGGCTCCATCCTTGGTCACCTCCTCTTTAACATTTTCACCAACACCCTCTATACTTCCACACGACAAGCCACCCTAATACAATATGCAGATAATTCCACTCTCATTTGCATATCTGACAACATGGTACACCTCCAAAAATTTATTCAGGAATCTTTAACAGCCACTGAAACATGGCTTCATAACTTAACAACTCATGCTCAACCCAAAAAAGATCAAACTACTATTACTTTTCCCCAAATCCCTCTCTCATAAAAAAAACAAAATTTAAAGTCCTCTGTCTTGATAATACAACTATTGAAATCATTTTCTTGGATGGGGCCTGAATGGCAAACTGAAAGCAGGAAACAGGAAAAATATTCTTTTTTTTTTCTTCAAAGTATAAAATCTTATAGATAAAGGACTAATTTACATAATTAGAAACTTTGGTGAAGTTTTAAAAATAATTTCCTGTCAAAAAGCTTGGAGATATATTCACTTGTTAAATGAATAACTCAAAGAATTCTCACCAGGATTCTGCCTTAAAGAAGGAACTACAACAGATAGCATCTACCCTGCAGGAGTTGTCTTTGAAGATTGATGATTTTAAAGAGAACCTGGAAAATCTTAAAACAAGCAGTCAAAAACAGGCTGACTCCCTCAAGGAAATGCTACAATACCAGACAAGGATAACAGAAATAGAGGTTTCTCTAAATGACTTAGAAAGTAGACTTAAGGAAGAGGAAACACAGAAAGAACTGCTTCATAAACAAAACACTTGGTTGGTTAATAAAGTAGATGGCTTGGAAAATAGGGAGAGGAGAAATAACATCAGGATTTTCGGATTACCTGAGAACACAGAAGGTGAGAATATTATTTCCTTTTTATCAAGCTGTATCCTTGACTTTTTAAATTTAAAAGAAGGACTTTCCTTTGGCATTGAAAGGGCACACAGAGCTCTTGGGAAACCTGCCACTACCTCAAACTCTCCTCCTAGGTCAACAATTATCAAATTTCTTTCATACTTGGACAAGGAACTGATTTTAAGATCTGCTTGGAGGAAGGCACCTCTAAAATATAAACAGAGCCTTTTAAGATTTGATAACGACTATTCATCTAGAATAATGGAACAAAGGAAAAAGTGTGGGCAATGATACATTTTCTGAAACAAAATAACATCAAGGCACAACTTGCATATTCAGCTAAGATAAGAATACTGTATGCCAATGAGATGAGGACTTTTATTGACTTAGAGGAAGCCTCTTCATTTATTAAAACTAATAATGTGATTACTTTACTAGAAGATATGGATTGGATGTCACCTTCTCTCAAGAGAACAAAAGAAACAAATGTCTGGACAGATCTCAAATAGAAGAATCAAAAGACTGATACTGTTACAGCCAAATCTCTCAAAGCATCTTCTATGATATGAATTGTTTTAACATTAATTTAAAGGACTAATTTTACTGCTTGGAATTTTAAAACAAAGGTAACTAACTACTGGAATCTTTATCTATATTTTTTGAAAATAGATGACACATGAAAGTTTTCACATTACCCCAGGTATGCAAAACAGGGTACTTTTCTTTCACAGAAGGAGGGTTATATAGCACATAAAATAGTTATAGTGTAAATCAACATACATAGTTGTTGTTTTTCTTTCGGCTTTTCCCGGTTATGGGTCGCCACAGTGGAACTCCGGTCCTCTAATGATTGGCAGTCGATTTTTATGGTACCAAGGTGCCAGCCCGACACCCAGCCTTAAACGAAGACATGCCCATTCACGCATGTCTTTCGAACGCCACTCAACCGTGGGGAGGACATGCAGACTCCACACAGAAGGAGCTCTAGCCGAGAATCGAATGGAAGAACCTCTTGCTGTGAGGCGACAATGCTATCGCTGCACCACTGCGGCTTACCATACATAGTATATGTGTATCTTCTCTTAATTGTCTCTTTTCTTTCTCTCTTCTCTCTTTTCTCATTATTTATTTTAACTGCATCTTGTCTCCCTTTCTAAATTCTCTCCTATTTGCTATACTAATATAGTCTGTATATATTTAATAACTCACTATCTATACATAGATAAATAATAGTCTAAAATAATCTAGTTTTAAGGTAGACTAATTGGAATAGTGAACTTAACTAATTGTTATTACAACATGTATTAGATTAATGATAATCACTGTTATGCTTATTGGGATTGGAGACATGTTCGTGATTAACTTTGAAATGGTCCATTCATGTGCATATGTCCTTTGAATTATTTCCTTTTAGTATTAACAAATACATAAAAAAAGGAGGGAAAAATGTACTGTTGGTTATGAGAAGTGAAGCTTTCTTCACATTCAATTTGTGTTGCCATAGCAACAGTAAACAATTGCTGCAGTTTCTAAGGACGCTGTGAATCTGTGAAGTGCATTTAGCCTCACAGATAACAAATAATAAGAAAAAGTAATGTTGTTTAGTTATTAAAATGAAAAACAACCTAAACAAGGTAAAATAAATACATAATAGGATTATTTGTAAATATTTTATGATTTATCTTCATAAGGTTACATATTCCTGGAAACACAACTGAAATGTTCCCAAACTACATGTGCACTGAAATGTAGCTGCTTGATTATTATTTATTTATTTTACATTTGTTTACCGGGATAATCCGACTGGATACATGTCCATTTTCAGCAGAGGCCCGGGGAGAAAAGCTCCACATAGACAAATTTACATAGATTACACAGAAGTTAGCAAACAATTATAAAAACAAAGTGATTATATACAATGGGTTAGTAGTGTTCCCTAGTAGGGACTCACAATTCTCATGGACAGACAATTAAAAGTAAGAGACATCAGATTGGAAGCAAAGCTTGGTGATGTAGTTACAAGTTATGATAATTGCAGAATATGCTTTTTGTTTATAACGTAATCAGGGTTGGTACATGGGCATAGCCAATTCACTTTGAGATTTGAGGTTGTTTTTGAAGAGACTTTTGGAGGATTGTAGGGTTATATAGTTTGGCAATGAATTCCAGGTTTTGCCAATGAAGTTGGCCAACAGGGATTCACCAGCAGAGTTATTAGCTTTGTGGGTTTGGACCAGTAGTTTATCGGCTGACCGTAGGGATCTTAGGTTGCTATATGGCTTAATAATATTTTTAAGTAAGGGGGTATCCTCAGGGTGATACAAAATTTTGTGCGCTATTAAGAGTTGATCAAATTGAATTCAGCTGGGCAGTTCTAGCCACTCTAGTTGTTTAAGGTTCTGGCAGTGGTGGGTTCTATAGGTGGAGCCAGTGGCAAATCTGGCAGTATGATTGTAGCTATGGGACAGCTTACCTAGTTCAGATTTATTGAGGTTTGAGAGTACAGGCGAGGTATATAAAAGAGTAGAGAATAGGTGTAATCAGGCGACTGTAGTCCTAGCCAGTGGGGTTAAAAATGTCTTGTTTCTATACAGTGATCCAAACTTCTTATCGATGGTCTGTATGGTTTTGTTGACCTGTAGGTCAAATTTGAGATTATTGTCTATGATAACCCCTAGCAGTTTGGTGTGATTATCTGGGGAAATAGTGGTACCATTGTTAGATATGACAGAGAATGAAAGTGTGGTGGATCTACTAGTGGGAGAGAAGAGTAGAAGTTTAGTTTTATTGGGGTTCAGAAGTAGGCATTGGTTGGTGAGCCAGTTCTCGATAGTGTTAAATGTATTTTGGGTTAGGATTTGCAAGTCGGATGGGGAGGTGGTTGAGCAGATGAGAGTGGAATCATCTGCGTATTGAATGCAGGTGGTTTTAGGGATAGCAATGTGGATGTTACTGATAAAAATAGAGAAGAGTAGTGGACCTAGTGTGGACCCTTGAGAGACACCAAGTGTGACAGGTAACTGGCTGGAGAGTTTGCCCTGCCACAGTACCGCATGCTGTTTACCAGCCAGGTAGGACTGGAACTACTGGATAGCAGGCTTGTTGAGGGAAACAGATTTTAGTGAAAGAATGAGAAGTTCATGGCTGACCATGTCAAAGGCTTTTGATAGGTCAAGAAAGAGGGCAGAGGTTAGCCTATTGTCATTCCTGTTTTGGTTTATGGCAGTAGTAAAGGAAATGAGGGCTGAGGTGGTGCTGTGGTATGGCCTGAAACCATGCTGGGAGTCGGATAGTAAGTTATTCTGTGAAAGGTATTGCATTAGTTGCTTGTGTACACATTTCTCCATTATTTTGGCTAGCAGGGAAAGAATTGCAATGGGTCTATAGTTGGATGTGTCTGAGGAGCTACTATCTTTATGGAGTGGGATGACGTGAGATATTTTCCAGAGGGAGGGGATAGGATTTTCGGATAAAGTTCTGTTGATGAGGATAGATATGGGATATGCAACGGCATATGCATTTATTTGTAGGTACTTTGCAGGGAGGAGGTCAGCAGCGAGGGTGGTAGATTTTAGTTTTTTAGAAGTGTTTTGATACAACTAGTGGATATTGGTCGGAAGCTAAATTCTGGGTGATTATTAGGTAGCTTAGGCATGTGGTTTAAGTTAGAGGGGGTTAGTTGATTTGCTAGGGATTGTTTTGTTTCAGTGAAAAAGTTATTAAAGGCACTAGCTATGGTCTCTGGGGAACTATGGGTGTAGTTAGCCAGGGTTGGGGTGGTGGAGTGACCTGGACAAAGTAGATGATTTAAGCCTGCCCAGAACTTTTGAGGGTTGTTGTGGTGTTTTAGTAGGAGATTTTGGTAGAAGCTTTTTTTATCCAGTAAAATAGATTTTTTTGTATCATTCCTGAATTGACGATATTTTAGATGGTCAAGATTAAAAAGTATTACTCACTTTAACATGCTGAGTAATACTTTTTAATCAAGCAGCTACATTTCAGTGCACATGTAGTTTGGGAACATTTAACATGCTGAAGCTGCGGTGGTGCAGCGGTAGCATTGTCGCCTCACAGCAAGAGGTTCTCCAGTTCAATTCTCGGCTGGAGTGCCTTCTGTGTGGAGTCTGCATGTCCTCCCTGCAGTTGAGTAGCATTCAAAAGACATGTGTGAATGGGCGTGCCTTCATTGAAGGTTGGGCGTTGAGCTGGCACCTCAGCACCATAAAAATCTACTGCCAATCATTAGCAGATCGGAGTTCCACTGTGGCGACCCCTAACCAGGAAAAGCCGAAAGAAAAACAACAACAACTCACTTTAACATGCTGATTTCACAAGCTGTCTGCACTGTAAAAATTACATTTTATATGTTACTTGAAATTGTCAGTCTCTAGAGCGTATGAAAAGATACATATTACTTTTTGCAACATGTTACTTTTGCAGTTACCTCACACTCTGTACAAACTCACTTGGTAACTGATAGCTATTCATTTAAAATATCAGTTTAAATATTAAATGTGCCCTTGAAATGCTATTGACATTTTGACAAAATATAATCTGAACTGTAAAATGAATTACTTGAAAGAAGTGAAGTAATGCATAGATTTCAAAGACAGTTCTTGACACTACAGTACAAGTAAAAATATATATTCACAAGGAAGTACTGAAATGTTTTAGTCTTCCAGATAAAATAGCTTACTGTCAAAATTTTGCAATATCAGAAAGTTTGAAGAGCTAGGAAATTACTATTCTTTGTCTTTAAAGTGATTATTAGACAGATGTTAGACTCTGCCTAGTTTAATGAATTGTGACATATGTTTATGAGGAAAAGTGGACTCAATTACTCACATTGGACTACACATTCCTGGAAACTCAACTGAAATGTCCCCAACTTACTTGTGAATTTAAATGAAACTGCCTGATTAATAAGCATAATTTACTTTAACAACCTGAATCCATAAGCTATCTGCTTTATATATGTTATATTATATATGTCACTTGCATATGACAGTCTCTAGAGCTCACGAAAAAATACATATTATTTTTGCAACATGCTATATTTGCACTAATCATACATTCTAAACTAACTGAATTGGCAACTGACAAGTTATTTATTTGAAACATCAGTTCAAATATTAATTGTGCCCTTGAAATATTGTTGCCGTTTTGACAAAACAAAACCTGAATTGAAAAAGGAATGATTTGAAGAAGTGAAGTATTGTACAGATTTCAAAGTTAGCTATTGACACTACAATATAAGTAGAAATGTATACATGCAAGGAAAATTTGAAATGCTTTATACTTTTAGTTAAAATAGCTTATTGTTAACTTTTTGCATCATCAGAAAATTTAAAGAGCTAGGAAATTATTTCTAATTTGTCTTTATAATGTTTAGTAAAGTGATGTTAGTCACTGACTTGTTTAATGGATTGCGAGTCATGTACAAGATGGACTACTGAATGTTATTTCTGTTTATCTATGTTTGCTGAATTTCTTTTATTAGTACTGATTTAAAACAAGGGAAAGAAAGGGAAGGGAAATCTCTGTTTTTGGTCAAGGGAGGAGAGGCTTAAGTGTATTCTAACTGCCCCGAGAACTCTCTAAGATGCTCTAAATACTATTTGATTAATACTTACCTAAGTTAAGTCTTGATTACCATATAGGTACCTTCACATTCATTCTAGACTTGATGTGATTACCCATTCTGGAAGCAGCAGATGTCCTATGCAGGATGGGAATTGTCAGGGTGATCATAGTTCATTCTTAGACTCTGCTTTGTAAATGTATAAATATGTAAAAGCACTGCACACTAGAATGTACGGCACCTCTACTCTGAGTCAGGATACCACTGATAAGCCATGTCTTTTCATAAGTGTAAGTTGAAGTTGGTGAGCTGAAGAGTGGGAAAGTAAAGGAAGACAGTACACCTACAGTAAATTCATATTTCATTGGTAATCACTCATTGTCTCCTGTAGAGTCCTTTTAGTCAAAATATTTTAGTAATAATCTATTTGCTGTTGGCTTATTTAGTGTATGCTCCTCTGTTGCATTTAATTTATCCAAAATGACATATCTGACATGTTTGGGATCACTTAAGGGTAACTAAACATTGGATATTTTCTAAGTCAACATAATAATTGTTTACACTACTAACATTCCATCCTGATATATAAAATACTATAGAACAATAATAGAATAATATAGAATTTCATATCTCTTTTAAGAAAATTCTCCATACAATAATTTAACATATGGAGCTCAGTTGATATTGTTGGTTAAAGGTATGAGTGATAATTCAATAGATCTGTCTTTATCTATTGCATTAGGAATGACTTTCATTCCATGTTTAATGGGAAATTCATCTTTACTTGTATTTGATACTTTAGAATTAATGTTTTATAGAAGTACTTTTTTAAAGCCTGACCAGAATTTTACCCTAGTTATATTTAAAGAAGAAAGAACATTAAATTACACTCCCAAGTTTACACACATAAAAATAACATCCAATGTTATCAGAGAATATGGTATAACTACTATAATCAAAATAAAAAAAAGAAGCAAAATGTTTCTTCCAACAATAACTTGAAATGGATTTAGCATTCTTATCATTAAATACTAATGGCTTAAATAATGCAAATAAAAGATCAAACTTACTAAAATATTTAAATCTAAACAAGACACAAGTAGTATTTCTCCAGGAAATGCATTTTAAGATTAAAGATAGCTTTATTTGGAACCCTAAGGACTACACAGTCTTAGCCCAATCCTCCTACAGAACAAAGACAAAAGGAGTATCAATTCTCTGGAAGAAAAACATAATCACTCCAAAAGTTATTTATAAATATGAAGACAAAGAAGGTCTACTAGCATTTGTTATAATTAAATTTAATAACAGAATATGGAGTTTAGCTAATCTATATTGGTTCCCAGGAATTGGAGCAGGAACGGTTAAAAAACACCTAGATTTTATTTCCAACAATTATAAAGGAAATTGTATACTGGGCGGAGACTTTAATTGTACCTTAGAACTTCTGAAACCACCAAGAAGTCTTTTTGGACAGCAACTATTTCAAAATCCTTAAAAAAATGGATTGAATCATTTCATTTAATTGACACTTTTAAAGTAAAAGATGATAAATCCTTATTATTTTCCCAAAAAGACCACAGATTTGGAACACAAACCAGAACAGAAAAATTATTCGTAGTTCAAGACTTACAAATAAAAATCCTCAACTTCTCAATAGTTCCATGCCCCTTCTCAGATCATGACTCTCTGATAATGAAACTCAAAATAGAGTTTAAACCTTTAATCCTCTCAACTAGAATTCCATCATATATCACGAAAATTAAAGAATTCAGACCCTGGATGTTGTCAGAACTACAATTATTTCTTGAAATTAATAATACAACAGAAATCAGTAGAGTCATGGTTTGGGGCTCATTAAAAGTGTATTTATTTGGTAAGACCCTTAGCTGGTACAAAAACAAAGTTATAGAGTAGGAATCTGAATCATTAGACTTGCAAATCAGACTCTTGACAGCAAAATCTATAAAAAAAAATCAGAATTGTCCAGAAGTCAAAAAAGAAATAGAGGAATTAAATAAAAAATAAAATTAAATTCTAACACACAAAACTTGTCTAGCCTTGGAAAAATTAAAAATAAACTCATTAGCCACCTCCCCCAGATATCTACATAACTTATCTACAAGAATTACAATACAATCTAAAGCAAATAACATTGGTAGTATATATCATGAAAAGAAAGGGAATAAAAGTATTAGCTATAGGAGACATCCTTGAAGCATTTTGGTTCCATTACATGGAACACTTCAAAAAAGAAGATTTAGATACCAACCAAATAAACTTAGATACAAACCTTATCAATATAAAAAAATTCCGGAAAACTTAAAACTAAACCTACAAAAACCTATATCCTACAAATAAATTGTTGACAAGATAAAAGAAAGTAAATCTAAAAAAGCTCCAGGGATAGATGGTATAATTACAGAAATTTTCAAACTCTTCCCTTCAACGGTAATCTTCCTTTTTCATAAAACTTTGCTAGAAGTCCAGTCAGAAGCAAAAATACCACCCTCATGGAAATATTCTCTCATAACACCAATTCTAAAAGATAATAAACCATCAGACCTTTGAACCCCATACAGACCTATATAATTACTGAATAATGATTACAAAATACTCATGTCAATACTAGCTAACAGAATGAAAATCCCACTTTCAAAGACAATTAATAATGATCTAACTGGATTTTTATATAACAGACACACACATGATAATATTAAAAGGATACTTACTCTTATAGATTATGTGAATAAAGAAGATAGGGAAACATTTGTAATCGGATTAGACATAGAAAAAGCCTTTGATTTCCTCAGCTGGGAATATCTGTTTAAAACTTTAGCATTATTTGAATTTCCTCCTCCCTTCATCTTATTACTAAAAAACACACATATTAATAACTTAGCCTACATCAAATTAGGTCCTTTCACCTCAGAATCTATCCATATAACAAAAAGGTACTAAACAAGAATGCCCCCTTTCTCCTGTTTTATTTGCTTTGGCTATAGAAATACTTGCAGAAATAATACGCAATAATCCAAGAATAAAAGGAATAGAAGTCTATGACAAGCACATATCTAAAATAATGCTTTTTGCTGATGATATTTTATTAACCCTATCAAGCTCCAGAGAGATATTAGGAGAGCTAGAAGAAGTAATGGAGAAATTTTATAAGATTTCAGGTCTACACTTTAATAGATCAAAATCAAAATTTCTATTTTTAAATAAGAAAAAAGAACTACAAGTAACAGATAAATCCATCATAGGAAAACAAGAATGTATGCTAAATTATTTAGGAATAGTGCTATGCAAAAATATAAACAAAACAATATTAATAAATTATAAAAACATTATTGAAACAATAAAAATATATATAGAAAAGTGGAACAAAATTATATTAACTTTTGAAGACAGATTGTAATTAATAAAAATGGTCTTATTGCCAAAAATACTATATGTAGCATTAACAATACAGTTAATTCCTGAAAGATGCATTCTTAAAGAAATAAACTCATGTTTAATAAAATGTTAATGGTATCCCAAAAAGAATAGAGTTGCTCTAACTCATCACATTAGACCCTCGAAACAAGGAGGATTGAACGTCCCAGAAATAGAAACATATATAAAAGCATCTGTGCTTAAAACTACAATAGACTAGATAAACCCAAATTATTTTGCCAACTGGAAAGAATTAACAACGGCTATATTAACAATTGAATTTAATCTGTTAAAAAAATTTTTAATAATAGACAAATCAAACAAACCCTGGTACATACTATGCATAAGTGTACAATATAATATAACAAAATCTTCTAAAACAAAACTGATTAATCATTACATCAATTCCTTTAAGAAACTTATCAATGCAAACATAGATCTAAAACTTTGGTTTGACCTTTTAACCCCATTTACCATCACTAAGAACTTTCCTCACAAAATATATAGGGAAACAATAACCTCCTGGGAACAAATGGATTCTTATGCCTGTTTCAATGTGTAAATAAATTAAATGTTTTAGATATACATATGATAAAAAATGCTTACAATATTCCACCACAGGACTGGTTAACCTTACAAAGCATTCTAATGTACACTCAAGATTTATGCAGATTAATTAATAATTCATCATTTAAAGATATTCCAATCTAATAAGTTTTCTGTATGAATTTATATATAATAGTTGTGAAAAGAAAAATTCCATTTCAAATCTATATAAAGAGTTAATAACATATAAAACAATTCCCAAACCATCATACTGGCAGTTCTTAACAAAAGGTCAGTCATTGCAGTTAACAGAAGAAATTAAAACTAACATCTTACTGTCAGTTAATTACACCTCTAACACACAGTACTGGAAATATTTAACTGGAAATACTTACATAGAGCATTTTTAACACCAGATAGAATTAAAAAGATCAGTCAAATAAAACAGACTGGGTTCATATTTTTTATGAATGTAATAAAATTAAATCATATTTGAATGGAATCAATCATTTTTTACAAGCTTTATTTAATGAGTCCTTTACCTTAACTAAAGTATTAATATTTTGAAATGTAAATGAAGGTCCCTACCTGAATAAGACAAATATGTATTTGCTATGGACAATACTTGCTATATCTAGGAAATGTGTAACCAGAAGGTGGAATTCAAATACACCCCCGACCTTGGAAGAATTCTACACTTTACTGAAGACAACTGCATTGATGGAAATAAAAATTAAAGAACTACGAATCTATCCCAGGCCATTGGTAAATAATCCTTGGAAGAAAGTTATATCTTTGTTGGATACTCTGCAATAATCAATATTGTGTCTCTGATAACTGATCTGTTAATTCTATATTTAATAACATACAGTGTATATAATTGAAAGTCAGGCTATTGTAAATATTGTATATAGTTGTTTAAAATGATATTTAAAAATATTATGTAAATGTTATTTTAATTGAAAATAAAAAAAATATTTGAGAAATCATTTCTCATAGCAAACTAGTAAGGCTGATAGTGGATGATGATCTACCATTTGACCGCATATTCAAAATTGTATAAGAAAAAACTCATCAAAAACTAGGGATGCTTTACAGATCCAAAAACTTTCTCACTGACTCAACTAAAACTACACTTGCCTCTACTTATCTCCTCCCTACTCTTCTTTATGGCGCTCCCATCCTTACTAACCGCCAGGCTTCACAAAAATTAAAACTCGAACAATGCTACAACAAAATTTCTAAATTTGCAGCACATAGCCCTTTCAGAACCCACCACTATGTATCCCTAAAAAGCTTAAATTGGTTAGAACTGTCACATTAACTAACCTCTTACCACATATAAAATTATCCAGCATCCATCTGCCTGTCCAGCACTTAAAAACATTCTACGCAACTATGTTCACAGTCGCTCACTGCAATCCGGTGACCAAAAACCCCTACCTGTTTACAGACCTAGCAAATCTGCTGAGCATTGTCTGTACTTGTACAAGGTTGTTAAGGCTTGGAACTCCTTACCAGTATCCATCAGGTCTATACCTTCCTTTCCATCTTTCAAAATCACTGATAAACAATAAAACAGAGTGGACCATGAACTGCAGAACTCCACTTTAATAAAAGTTTAGCGCTTTTGTCAGAACTGTTTCCAACTTCTTCAGAACACCAACATACAACAGTGAATTGTTTAAATAGATACATCACAGTCACATGGTGGTAAAACCACTCCCATCTGTACAATTAAAAAATGCAGTCTTCCAAAAAAAACATGTTTTTACATAGTTCAAAACCTTGCTCGTTACAAAAAAATATGTGTATAAAAACACATACATACTGTATGAACAAAAATAGCAGCATTGGGAAAGCTAAAAAAGCTCATAAACACAAATCTAAGAAAAAACATATTCAGCCTTTAGTTTCAAAACACTGCTGATCGAGGCAGACTCATTTAGCCCAGGGGGCTCCAGTGCATTACTCCTGAGTTGCCAAATCAACTCCTTATATTCTAGGAGCAGTTCATGAGGTCCACCCCTTTGATTGAAGCCCATCTTTTCTATACAAGTGTATTTAAAAGAATGTGTGGGATTTTTTCTCACATGTTTTGCAAGAGCATTTCTTTCATCATTCTTGTTTAAGTCATATTGGTGCTGATAGATCCTACTTTTAAATTTATTCTTGGTCTTACCAATGTAAAATGACAAACACTGCTGACACTCAGCAAGATACGCGACATTATTGCTCTGGCAGTTCAATTTCTGACAAAATTTGACAACTCCCCATCTGGGTATACAAATTTCTTCACCTTCCTTTACATACCTACATTGATTACAATGTCCGCATTTAGACATGTTGCCAGGATTAATTTTTTTCTTTTGTCTTTCAAGTATGTTTTTGAAGCATAGATCTGTCTTATACACCACTATAGGGACCTTCCCCATTTTCTCCACAAACTCACTGTCAGCCCTAAAGATGTCCTAGTTATGTTGTATTATATCCCTAATGCTGCCAAAATGTATGTTATATGGCAATATTCGGGCTCTTTGAAAATTCACTATGTCTCTCTTACCATCCATGGTAACTAAATCACCATTTGTCCCAAATAGCGGCTTAAAAATGCCTTCTTGTCTTTTCCTAATGATCTCCCAAAAAATATTATCCAGGAATATAGCTGGATACCCTCTACTGATCAACATATCCTTCAAAATTGCACATTGTTCACTAAAGGTAAAGTCATTACTCATCATGCGTGTGAGTCTCACCATCTGGCCTTTGACCAGGGACTTTTTTTGATAGATGGGGTGGAGGCTTTTAAAATGAAGTAATGAGTTAAGAGTAAGTAGTTTTTTTTGTATATGTTAGAGTCAAACCTACCCTCATCTCTATTCTTTGAGATGGTCACGTAATTCACCTCCTGGTTTCCATGGCAACGATAGAGCCACTACTTCACTGGCCAATGAGGAAACAAGGAATGAAACAATTTATGTACGTTCTTGGTTGGAGCGGAGAGAATTCTCTTTCAGTGCAGCAGCGAGTGAAGTAAATTATGGCAGCTTGGACAAGCAAATTGGAGCAGTTAAGAACCAAACATTTCAACTACAGAAATTAAAGCTTGAAAACTCTTACTTAGAGGAGTGTTATAAGAGACAGCAAGTGCCAAAAGGACTCCAAAACTGGAAATATCCAACAGGACTTATACAAGTAACAGAATTACATTGTGAGTTGCTTGAACTTTTTAACAAACAAGGATGTGAACTGCTTAGTGTTTTAATTAAACACAATGAAAAGAAAATAGCTGAAGTTAAAAAGAACATAGAGACTCTTGTTAACACCATCAGAAATTATTTATTGTTTCAGTTTAAAAGTTCTTAGTATACTAAAGTGTTTAGAGACATAGAAGATCAAATGGTGATGTTAAAAGATATAAAAGTGAAAAAGCTACTTAGAGATAAATTGGACTATGAGTCTGGGAAGGCATACCCATACCCACCACGAGGGCAGAACAGGAACAACAACCATGTCAACCAAGTCAATAATTATGATGTTAACAATGAGGTTGTGGATGAAAATGATGTTGAACCTAACAGCCCTTTACAAGTGCAGCCTCTGAGGAGGTCAGAGAGATGATGAATCAGAGCAGAGAGAACAGCAGGGCTGGCATGGGATCAACAATGGGAATTATTCCCAGACACCACACTCAACCAGGGAAGTACCCCTGAGGAATGGCAGGGGGAGGGGTAGAGGCAGGTACAGTGGGGTGAATAACATATCTCGATGCAAGCTTGTCATGAATAAAATAGGGGACTTTAAGATATTCAATTACAGTTCTACCCAAGTAACATCAGAATGGGCAGACTTATTTGATAAAGGGCTTACCTTTGTCCTTTCTAGACAGGCTAGCATTGATGAATCCCTTGCACAGCTTAAATTATTTGTGAGAAAGTTGAACTTGGGTCTGTATTTCCATCAAGCTCTTCAGGAACATTCTAATTTAAATATGAGCAATGTATGTAAGAGACCCAGTACTTTCAACTCACCCCTGCATCCTTTGATTAACATATTCGAGAGAATGTGTGAAAATGACATCAGGAAAAAGATAGGGAAGAAAAATGGGGTCAATATTCATCATAATTTAACACAGGAAGAAAGAACTTTATTAAAGGACATCAGTGGCATGCATCAGGTCAGGGTAATGAAACATGACAAAGGTGGGGGCCTTGTGGTTATGGATGTGAACGAATATATTGACAGAATGTTTTGTAGAGGGAACTGGGGAGTAAAATGTATGGTGGTAACACAGCATTTTTTTTATTCTAGCAACTTTCCAAGATTATACAAGCAATGTTTAATGTTTCCCTGGTTTTGGGGCTTTTGTCCCCCCCCAATAAATGTTAGCTTTTTCCAGATTTCTTGTGCTGTGAAGTTGAGAGATACAGCTGAGTATCGAGTAGATTTTACAAGTGGCTGAGAGCTGCTTGGGAAGAGAAGTTTAGTGCTGCTTATAGTGAGTTAGCTTGCATTTGTTAATAGCACAGCAGGTAGTGTATTTGCTTTTGATGCAGAAGACTCTGGGTTCTACTCCCACAGGGGATGGATGCTGCTGTACTGAGAATGTCCTCTTTGGCGAAGATACCTAGCAACTATGAACCTGTTATCAGTTTGCCATCCATTTCCTATTGCAATATTACTAGCTTATCTTTTTTTTTTTTTTTTTTTTTTTTTAATGTAATATAGGCAATTTATTCCTCAGGGGCAAAGGGCACTTTATTTATAGATGAAACAATGAAATATAATGTTGTTTGCTAGCAGCAACCTCTTCATTAGTTGCCAATCTCTTTAATATGGAATTAATTAGATGAATTACTTCTGCAGAGAGTGTGCATATTTACTGATACTGGTGGATTGTATAAGTTTGAGTAGACTTTTTTATGATGGAAATGTTTTTAATTGGGCAGTTTTGTCATTATTGGTGCATGCTTACTGATACTGGTAGATTGTATATACGTTTGACTAGATGTTTTTATGATGGAAATGTTCTCAACTGGGCAGTTTTGTCATTATTGGTGCATGCATTTTGTTTCATTGTTTACTGGAAAAATGTTCAAAACAAATTTAAAACCTCCTCTAACAACTGTACTGTATTATACAAGGAATATAATTTAATAGAATCAGGAAGGTGCATCACACAACATGTTTGTTTTGTGTGCAAGGGGCCTATCATTTGAAAACAGCCCAAAGTTAATCTTTATACTACCCAAATGTATTTTCTTTGAATGTGGATTTCACTGCTGTTTCAATGAATGTGAGTTTCAAGGGCAGAGTTTTAATGCTGTCTATTTTCATTGTGAGACTGCATTGCTTTGTTTAGCAGATGTTTTAGTGTTTGTGCTGTAAAATACAAAATAAAACTTTCAAGTGAAATCCAAATCATTGTAGAAGTAAAGCAGTATGCACATTGCAGTGTTTATGGTAAATGGGACGAAATAGCCAAGTAATGGGACATTGGAATGACTGCAGGGGTTGGCTCCATTCAACCACGATTTTGTGAGGAGGAAGGATGGCAAACTCAGACAGCCCTGGTTCGGCTGAACTATACCTCACAACTGTCCAGATTTCCACAGAATTAATAGCTTTTTGCTTCTTATTTTTAGTTTGTTCCTCATAAAATTAGTGGTTTTCTGGCAAATCATTTAGCAATTAAGTCACTAAATAATGACAGACATTGAGTTTGACTTCATAACCTTCAGAAAAATGCATGCTAAAAGCAAGACCTGTTGCTCTATCATCTAAGTTTATACAAGAGCAATTTTAGTTCTGTTTGTGTGCTCCCCCAATATATTTGGCCTTGTCCAGATTTCCTGTGTTAACAGGTTGAGAGGTACATGCAAATTGCTTTATAGAATAGGGCATATCCAAACCTCTCAACTGTCCCCAATTTTGGCTCAAAATGTTGCTGTTCCTCTAATAATCCCTCTGCAAAATGGCAATTTTGGAAGAAATCATGGAAGGTTTACAATTTATAAATAACTGTAATAATCAGAGTTATAGATTACTTTTACTTTTAGTTCAGAAATACATGTAGATTTGTTTATTTTGTCAGCTGCTTAAGCTAACAGTACTAATATTAAAGTGTCCCTTTGACAGGTTCCCAGCTGTATTGTGTGGCTATTTTATATTTTTGCATCACATTTTTGGTCCATTTTTCATAAAATTGTAGTTTTCTGGCAAATTAGTGGCAAATCATTAAAGATTGAAGTAAGAAAATGACAGACATTTGAGTTTCAGATTTCATACCCTTCAAAAAATTCATACTAATGCAAGACCTACTATTCTATTAGAAAGTTTATAAAAGCAATCTTTAAATATTGTCCTTATTTTTGGGCTTTTGTCCAGATTTCTTGCTCTGAGGTTGAGAGGTATGGCAAATGCTTCAGGGCCATTGCAGTCAGCCAGAGACATTTCAAGTTCTGACATACTTGTTGCATCCCACTCCCCCATGTAGTGACTCTGGATGTGTCCAAGCAAGGCAAGGAGCAGTTATGCAGTTTAAGTGGGCAGAGTATCCCCCCATCCAAGGTAGACACAAGTACTACAGTGGCTTTTCATCTGTTCTTGCTTGATTTTGCAGAATGTTCTAGTTTTCTGTCATATTTTTATACTGTTGATTATGCTTATTATTCAGAAAGTGCCCGTTGCACTGTGTTTAAGTAGTGATGCTTTCATGACCATCAGATAAGCTTGTCTGAGATTGCAAGATGCAAGCAAGCTTACTGTTAAAAAGTTACCAACATTGAAAGCCTTTTTGTTGTTGCCATGCAGAGAATACTTACATAACTAGATAACGTATAAGCCTTGGGTATTGAAATGCATATGACAGTATTTGTAATAAAGGACAGAATTACAGTATTTTAAGAAGCTTATTACCTTTGTAGGAGACTTGCAGACATCTTTGCAGGCTTTACCCATAAACTAAACAGAATGCCAATCTATCATGTGTGGTCCATAACCTGTGCAGTAATCCTTTAAGCAATTTATCTTGAGCTTGTTTCTTGTTTGCTGTTCATTTTTTACTTTGATCATGTTTTCCAAATGAAACAAGAAGATAGTTGTCAGGCAGCAGGTCTTTTTTGGATACGAAACATTTTTACAAGTGGGAGTATCACAGAGATTGCTACTTTCAGCATGTTATTTGGTACTTTTTATAAAGCTGAATATAAATTATAATTAGAACTGCAGTGCAAGGAGAAGTGGTTTGAGTTGAGTGCTGCTTGTTTTTCTTGTACTTGATTGATTTTGACTGGCATTCTAGTAATGTATTTAAAAAGTAATTTATTTTTTCATGCCTCACAGCCTTTTTGTTTCGATCTAGATATTAAGTAAGCTGTCATGCAGTCAATGCATTGAAATATTTTTTTTTCTTCTACACTTCACATTGTCATGATTACACTCTCATAATGACGGTTTGATACCCAGGGCAGTGTATTTAATTAAAGTTCCAATTTTGGGGGTTTTGAGTATAACTCCTCCCATTTCTAGTTGGCCACACCCCTTGCCATTGGCCCCACCCATTCAGCTGTCGCCGGCAGTCCCCCTTCGATTTGAAGTCACCAGCCGCCAATGTGTACTATGTCTACAAGATGGCCAGTGCATCCCATCTGGAACACTTTTCTGTCACAACTGAAATTCATGAACAGAATCCTTCACTTGACTGCCCATGGCTTTTGGCAAAACCGAATGTACACCATGCCAAGCATGATCAAAATGATATACAGTCTTACAGTGTACAGAGTGTTGTCAGAAGTAGGTTACAAGCCCATATGTCGGGGGAGGGAAGGGGCTAAGTATGTTTTAGATAAAGGTATCAATGGGGTTTGTTAAAATTGCTGTGGGGCATTGAAATCTAATCATGGCAGCTTGAACTCCATGCAGCATGGGGCTTCCACAACTAAATATGAGGCATGACAGCATTACACATATTCACAGTGCAGAACAAAACATACATACAGACTCATAACACTAACAGTTCTATGTGTGTGTATGTCTGTAGGTATGGGCATGGCTAATGAACTTGGGAGACAAAAAGTTGAATGCAGATGTGCACAGTATAGCAGTCTGTGCACAATGTAGTTCAGCTGTACTATGGCTGTACTATAAATACTATCTGCTCCTGTTATGTGCTGTGGGAGTGAAGGATGCTTTTATAAGTAGGAGGAATAAATGTAAAGACCCCAGCAGAAGCAGCCTGTGTGTCCAGATATGAATACAAAGTGCACCAGCATGTGAAGGTAGGAGGTTTGTTGCACAGACTGCCATGTATTATCTTAACAGAAACTTTCCTACATAGGCTTTTCTGAAAATATCATACAAACTACCTAGTAATAGAGATTTTCAGGTTACCGTCAATAATACCTTCTCAAAAGGATATACAACTGCTACAGGAGTTCCTCAAAGCTCAATGTTTAAACTGCTTTTATATTCTCTATATGTATAAATAATCTACCTTGGGATCTGCCAGATGTTAACTACATGCTTTAAGTAGATGACTTGGTTACAACAAATGCACACATAACTTCATATAACTTACAAAAAGTGCTGCAGGACAATTTTAGCCTATTCTAAAATTGGCTTTCCACTAATAAACTAATCATCAACCCAGCTAAAACAAAGGTAATGTTCGTTAGTACTGCCCAATGTCTTTGCTCTTCAGCAATTCTTTAATAACACATCCTTTACAGTAATCCACTTCTGTTTGTTAATAAAGTGGCCTGCTTAACACTTATGCACTCAGAAAGTGAAGTTAATAAACGTCTTAAATCTATATTTACATACAAAAGACACCAGGCCTTGATAAGCAGATTCTCCCAATACTAACATTAAACCCTCTACAATGCCTCTGCAATCCAAAAAACTGAAAACACGATTGTGAGACTCATTTATCTCTTACAATATAATGGACACTATTGTTTTATTATAAAAAAGAGAAACTGGTTGTCATTACATCAGTAGCTTTACTTCTGCTGCAAAAATCTCACATTTTTAAAATTATTAATGAATCTTATGGCACTCCACTGAGAAATAAACTCAAAATCAAGTACTTGTCAATACTTTAAGTAAACATGAAGGTAATGCAGATTAGCCCTCAAAGCTTGCAGTGAGGGAAAGAGTGTTCACCAAAATCCTATGTAGGAGAATAGAAAGCTTTTCCACCAAGTATTCTGAAATGAACGAAATGTAATCACTTTCACTCATAACATAAAAAAAATTACCTGTGTGATGAATACTTCATGCTTCAAAGACTATGGTCTTCAACACCTATATTCCAAAATTACTGATTGTTCCCTAAATAATGGAGCAGTTTACATACTGCAAATATTGTAAATATTTAGTTATGCTAGTATTAATGTACTTCTCAGCATTTATGAAAAACTGATGCTTTATATTAAAAAATTCTAATTCTAATGCATTTTCAGTTTGAACTATATTACGCATGTATTTTGCCAATTCCTTTACTTAGTTGAGTACTTCTAAAATATGAGCATACATATTATCCTCATTGTTTGACTCTTTTGTATTTACTTTGCCATATGGCTAGAACTTTGAGAAAGGTCTTGGAACCAGTTCATTTACCTGAATAAACAGTAAATAAATACAAAACATGCTGTGACCTCACTGTTAAGTGCAATACAAGCAGCATAGTGTAAACACATGGAATTGTGCTTAGGATACACACTGTGGCAAAATGATAATAGGAATTTTGATAACTGTATCAGACAGGCAGACACCCACACAAAAGTATCACAGGTGCATGTGTGTGTATGTCTGTGTCTGTTTGTGTATGGGTGCATGCACGTGTGTGTCGATTTTAATGAATGAGTCAATGTGTATATGTATGCATGTGCAAGCGCACTTGTGCATGTGTGTGTTTAAGTGCCACACTGCTGCAAAATAACTAGTGCAGAGGAGGAGACACACAGTTTATAAAGTGTGACTCTCCCTGCAGATACTTCGCACTCATGCATACTAGGTAACATTTACATCATAACAGAGTCTGGTTCTCTTTATCTAAAGTTACTGTGGTAATAAGTTGCAAAGCTTTCCGACCTTATCCATAGGGAGAATACCAAACTTTCTCATTAGAGTAACTGTGCTCCAGCTATAATGGTGGTCATTTACAAGAACATTTTTACTATGTAATACATAAAGTGTACATAGTTTACCACAAGATGAAAAACACTTCCGCACTCCACAAGCGTACAGTGAACAGATCCAGAGTTCACAAAACAAGTTGTGAAAACTCTAAAAATGATGTTTAGCTATCAATGTAGTGAAACAAAAAGAACTAACATAACTAACTAATTAACTAACTGTTAACATATCTCTTCTAACAACACTACTTCTCTATAAATAGTTACATTCCTAGCTGCAACTCTCACCATGGAAGTACTAACTATGCACTACTTTGCCTAAATGATTCTCCCTACTTAATTTCCTAACTAATGTCATGCCTCTCCATATATACAAGTTCAACCATATATTTATCTACATTCAAGTATTTAAAGTCTTGTTCAATTTGATACTTTGTATATATTTTTGTTTTTACATTTTTATCCTGTAAATGTGTTAACACTAATTTTTTGTCAATTTTGTCTATAATTTCTTTTACTTGATGTGATAGTTTTGTATGTAAGCTTAGGCTGGAGCTTTTCTCCCTGGGCCTCCCCTGAAAATGGGCACTATCCCAGTCAGACCATCCTGGTAAACAAATGTACAATAATAATAAAAAATAACTATTTATTACAATCTTAGCACTTTCGTCCATACATCACATATAGACTTAATTAGAGATGAAAAACACCAGCAAGTATATAATTTAAATAAATGAATGTTTCATAACATCCAATCAGATAGCCAGTTTAACAAATCAAACAGGGAACTCTTGAGTTAAAAACTTATACATCTTTACCACCAATCTTTTTATTTTCAAAAATAATTTAATACAAGCTTTTAATATCCAATGCAAGAATAAATATCAAATTTGATCATAACCATAAATACATATGCTTTACTATCATTAATCTAATTTGTCAGCCCTTTGTTTCAATACACTATACAATGATGTCTTGTTGTTTAAATCAGACTTGTTTGTAGCATTTGAACATAGCTGCCACATTAAGTCTTTTTGCTCATGGAAAACTTGTGAACATCAGAGGACAGGGTTAAAATGAACTTCCTTCTCTAGAAAAATTGTAATGCAACATGTTTTTACTATGTTATAAATTCATCTGTCCATCCATCATCCATTTATCTATCCATTTTCTAAACCACTTGCCCTGGTAGGAGTTATTGTGGTAGTAAGTTGAGCAGTGTAGAAGACACTGTCCTATCTCCAACACATTCTGTGAGATCCCCAGCTGTTCCAAGTCAAGTTGAATGATATAATTCTTTCAGCTTGTCCTGACTTTGACTCTGTCCAGGACCTCCTTCAGTGAAGCATGCCTTGTATTTTTTCCATGGGAGTTACCTAGGAAGCATCCTCACCAGTTGGCCAAACCGCCTCAGTGGACATTTCTCAACCTGAAAAAAACCAGTAGCTCTTCTTCAAGATAACCTTGGATTTCAAAGCTCCTCACTCCTCAAGCATATGCTCTTTTGATCACTACCCAAGTTCTTGACCATAGGTGAGGATGGAAATAGAGACTGACTGGTAAAGTGAGAGCTTCATCCAATTGACTCAGCTCTTATGTTACTACCAGAGTCCAGTGCAGTGCTTGTAATACTACCAGAACTGTATCTATCTGCTGCTGGTTAATTTCTCTGCCCCCACTCATAAGCAAGATCCCACTAAGCAAGAGCCCAAAAGATACTTAAATTCCTCCTTAGAAGGTTGCTGATCCATTTTTGCATGCAGAGTACAAAATGATTACAGGGTCTTTTGCTGCTTAACTAATGTGTACAATTTAGAGATGATTTTCTATATGAGTAAACCAATTATGCACAGACACACTTTTGTTAATATGCAAATCAGGATTTCTGTCTTTTATTTATTTTTTCTTTCTTTTTTTCAAGCCAACATTCACAATCCTGTTCTGTGTCATATTGATGATGAAACTGTATTAGTTTTTTTCTGTCTGTTATGTACTTTTGCATACTGTTCCTTTTATTATCATTTAGCTGTATGTGTCCTGTTTAAGATACATTATGGTATCAGCACAGCTCCACATCTACTGCAGTAAAACAAACTAGCGGAACAAATTCCTCATTAAGCACAGTGGCCTTGAAAGGTCGCAACCTACAGACCTTGTTCAGCTGAGCACAGGATGAAGTACACCCTATACCATTATTGCCCAACATCTTTACCACATTTACACTATATCAAATCATTTATAGCCATTTAAAGCTTTCTCGTTTCTGGTTTTGTTTTCATTATCATTCATACATCTCATCCTCTTAGTACAAGAATTCTGGATGAAGCCAAAAATAATGGGCAACAAAGGTAAAAAATAAGGCCATATTTTATTTATCACTCATAGAAAATTGCTAGAATAACAGGGTTTTTTTTGCATTAGCATGCATTTTCTGAAGGATATGAATACTGAAACTCAAACTGATGTCTTTATTTAGTGGCTTAAACTCTCAATGATTTACCAGAAAACCATCAATTTTATGAGGAACAGTCTTCCTATGAAAATATGTAAAGTTGAGAGCTATGTTATCATGCCTTCCCACACCTATCTGTACACTCCAGAAATGAATCATGCCTCAGCAAAATAGTTTTGTGTTATTAGTGTTCAAGTGAAGCAATTCACTAAAGTGTGCAAACAGCTTTTCTGAAAACTTGTATGTTGTGCACTAAACCTTACACCCTTATCTGACTTTCTGAATTCTGAGTTCTGACATTACATATATTTTTGATTCTTTCAAAAATCACAACATAATGAAAACCTGAATACTACAAGATATGCAGAGCAGCATGCTTTCATCAAAAAAAAACTCTAAAGTTAATAACAACTTTTCCATTTTCTGTGCAAAGGCCCGAGTAAAGACAGCATTATGGAACTGAAATAAAGCTGCTCCACTGTAACTATAAATTACTCAGTCAGACAAGCAGGCAATAAATCATTAATTAACTAAATGCATTCATATTAAAATAAAAAGTAAGAAAAGGAAAACTGAATGCAATAAGACCCAGGAAAGAAGGTGGGTAAACATGTCTACTGGGAACAACAAAGATACAGCAGGATAACTTAATAATGTTCAAAGGATAGAGTTGAATGCAACTTGAAAATCTTCCAAAGTCTGCTTTAAAAGGAATGGTGCTACAATGATACAAGTCAAGCATCTTCAGCTGATGAAACAAATCTGTACGCAAACTGCAGTGATAGATGAACATAATTAGGATTGGGTTTCTGATCACAGCTAAGTGTTTGAAACATGGATGTCAAGAAATTAACCTCAACAGCGGAGCAAACTGAAGCTCAAGAGGTGAATCTTGACATCCTTCACAAGAACAGATAAAGACTTGAGTTATCAGACAGATGTGATTACTATTCTCTGTAGTACATATACACTAACTATCTGCTCCATGTACTGCCAGTTACATAAAAAAAGTGTAGGAGCTCAAAATGCTTTATGACTTTGAAAACTGTGAAATATTTAGCACAGCTAGAGAGAGACAGTAGGCAGAAGCAAAGGGTCCTTCTGAGGAATAAAATGATTTAAAAGCTTTTAAGCACTTCACTCCACAGAGCAAAATATCTAAAAGCTTTTTTAAGGTTAATCAAGCATCTTGATGTTGTGTGGTGGCCAGTACTTCATGTTACTGTTATGTCCCAGTATGAAACATACTGCAGACACTGAAAATAAGAACAAAAAGCCCTTGAAAAGTATGGCATCCAGCTAAAAATCTGGACATCTAATTAACATAAAAATCTGAATACTAACTAGCACATAACTTTTCCTGCTTTCAGAAGGAAATGTGGCATACTACTCAGAAACATTTTTGGAAAACACACAGTGACAACAATAATGGAAAAATATAATCACATTATCAAAGAGACAGTATAATATTTTTTTTTAATTATAGATGGAACTAGTACATTGGCTGTAAAGTGTGCCTTTCTGTGTCACTAGACAACTTCAAAACCACAGAAAATCATGCAATCAAGCCTGAAAAGAGGGACATTCTTCCAAAAATAATAACATCCTGTGCAAGGGTAAATGAGGCTTGAAAATCGGAACATTCCTCCAAACAGGGAGACTTGAGAGGTCTGATGCGAATCTAAAGGTTCTCTAGAGATGCTTAACAAAATGTTAATTACCTTTCTGGCATGAAAACAATGCTTAAAGATCATATGCAAAGGTGTTTTTGTACCATTTCCTTTCTGTATTTATGCTCTTGTCACATAAAGTGGGCCTACTGATTGTAAAATATGTAGTCTTTAGTTTATTCACTGGAAAGTACAGTTGTATAAGTAAACTTACCACAACAGTAGATGCTTGAATGATCACTGCTGTGGTAGCTTTAGCTAAATGGGTTATATCCTGCATAAGATACAACAGCCAGTCAGCTACCACACTAAAGAGCATCTTTCACACATGCAAACTACTGGCATACAGAACACAGTTGAAGAAAAACAACGGTTTGAATGTCAAGCCCTTCAAAGCTTTCCTGCCATGGAAAAGTGCTCCTCTTGTGGGATTTTGAGGATGACAGTTGGCTAATGGTTTTTCATTGTTGAGCAGATAAGATCCTTTCAGGTAAAACCTTCCACAATAATAGTTTTTATTAGAAAAGTTACTTTTTCTATGAAATTAATTAAATTAGGGTAGGAAAAGTGTTTTTATTAGCTGTCGTGTGACTTTCACTTACTTTTTACTGTGAAATGTGACTTTTTACTTTCGTGGAAAATGTAGTTAAAGTTATGTTTTTCTTTGTTTTTTAATTAAAACTTGTGTTTAACAACTTTTTATGGCTTGGGTAAGTGTTTAAAGTAATTTCCACCATGTTTTTGTAGGAAATAAAAACGCTTTTTAATACTTACCTGTTTAACCAACCATTGTTGCCAGTCTTACCATGCCTTCAGGCTTAATTTTCACCATGGAGTAATGAACAATTTAATTGGGTCTTCCCTCATCCAGCCAGAAAAAGAAGAAAATTTCCAAATAGCCTTTGCCCCTTCAGCAGGCTAAAAATTTGCTTCAGCTATAAAGAGGTGACTCTGCTATGGCCACTTCTGGTTCCACAGACCATTCATCCTTTACTTTAGCTCCCTTTGGTGTAGTCCCTTCAGTCAGCATGGACTAGGGACAGATACGTCCTCTGTGACATTTGGAGACTTCTTGGTAGGCAAGGAAGAACCATTCCTGTTGGTCTTGGAATAAAGAGCAGGGAATGCCTGGCAGAATTCAGTTTGTTTCCAAAGAAATTCCTGTCAGAAGCAGAAAGTTACGCATTTATCTTCCCCTCTCTCTCTCTCTCTCTCTCTCTCTCTCTCTCTGCTACTTTGGACAGCAATGATTTAGTATGCTCAGTTTTGGTGTTACTGGTAAGAGAGATGCCCAGTGTATTGAACAGAAAAATTATTTTGAGAAGACAAGGTCTGCTCTCTGTCCTCATGTGACTGATTCTGAGCAGAATGTTTCTTCTGATAACCCCCTCACAGTCTTGCAGTGTTCTGATTTTCAAAACTAAATTTAATTCCCTGGTGTGCTACTGTCCCCATAGGTCCATTCTCACCTGGGATGGGAGAATACAGGAATGATAGCCATGCCATGCCATCCTACAGGTGGAGCTTCTTCGGTGGACAGCACCATAGCCATGCAAATTCAACTGTGTGCCAGACCCTGTTGCCTACTAGCAATATTGAATCTGATATACAGGTGCAGCTGCTGCACCTGAGAACATTATCCAGATTAAGAGGCTCCACCAAATCCTCAAGTAAATTCTGTCTATGCTGAGACCAGGTAATGAGCTTCATTAACATAGACTGCTATAGAATCTCATTATCTCTTCCTGGCATAGCAAGCTGATCTTCAGTTTAATACCTCAAAATACTGAATTACAACATGTCTGCTTCTTTATGAGATTATCAGAATGCAAAACAAGATAACACAGAACCAGGAAGTAATTTGATGGTGGCACAGCATTTAGTAGATGCAAACCAAATTTTATTAAATGTAAAAAAAAATATATATAGTTCTGTTGATAAAACTAAAATAAAAGAAAACTACATGTTTTAGAATTACAAAGCCAACTTTATGTGATGAGAGTATAATTACAGCTAAAAGAAATGGTTAAAAATGTTTCAACATGACTCTTAATAAAGTTGTCTTTCTCCAAATTGTGGAGTATAATTATGGTACTCTATGTACTAGCAGTAAAGTACTGCTGAATACTTTCTATAGCAATAACACATTAATCATACTTATTAAAGTAATGCAGCTAAATCAATGCTTTCTGATGGATACCATACTCCCTCCTGCCCTGATGTAAATGGTCTTGCCCTCACAATCACAATCTCTAAATTTATCACCATCAAGCCTAAACTACTTCAGAGTAAAATAATTTTTTTTTTCAAAATTCAACTTTTTCTTTTACTTTGTGGTATTACAGCAATGGACTTGTCATTCTTACAGATTAGGGGTAGGGGAAGCAAATATCACATATTTAAAGTACAGTCATATTAGATCAGCAGCAGGAGTCTCAATGCATAACAATTCTTGATGGAGCAGGAATCCACTGTGTGACAATGTGGGGTATTGCCAGTTATGCCAGGAGAAGTAGGGCAGTGGATGTGTAACATAAGTCATCACAGCTAGCTGATGTTTTGTAAATAATTATATTAGCAATACAAGTACTAGTTTTTGTGTTTTTTTTTGTGTAAAGAATTAGATGTCATTTGTATATCAAACTGATTTGTACAGGTGCTTGTGCTGAAAATGTATTTGTAAAGCTGCTTGTGTTAAAATGTACCAACAGTGAGTCCTGCTAGACAGAAAAGAAATACACCTATATGTTAGACTGTACTGTAACTGTTGAAATGAATATAATGTAACAGAGGAGACTGGAAAAGAAAAGGTTAATCTCAGTCCAGCTAACTTTGAAAAACAGTCCAAAATTGAATTACCTGGTTTGGGTAATAAAGACTGTATCTTACAGCTCTGATTGCAGCCAAAGTCAAAATGTGTGTGAAAACTGGGACAAGAAATCCTACTGTATTGTCTTTAGGAGTGAATTAATTGTTATGCGGGAAGAGTGGAAGTTTTGAAATTGTTTTATAGCTTCCAGATGCTATAACACATCTTAGCAAATCTCTGTCTGTGTACATGGTGACACATATGTGTTAGATTCTGTTTCAGTTCCTAGTAAAGTAGGTAGTGTGGGAATCAGGGTCAGATGACCAGATATATGTGATGTCATTCTGTAATCCAGCACTGAACTGATGTTTTAATACTAGATGAGACAGAAGTCTCAGAGCAGAAACCTGACAAAGAAGGAGCACTCACCCACTTCATCTTGCCTTGCTCTAGTAAGTGAACGAGGGGACAGTAATTCTTCAGATCATTTAGGAAAATATAGAGAGATTAGTTAGGTATTGTGTGTCTGTATCTGTGTGAACCTTTCCATCTGTGGTATTTTTAATATTTCCTGCGAATGAAACTCCGGTGTGTATTGAAAGTAGGCATTTAGTATTGCATGTTATTTTATTATTTATTATTAAATATATTTAAAATTTTCATTGTGATTGGTCTTTTAGAGAATATTTTAACCTTTGAGAGTACTTACATTTCTTTTTTGACACTGTGACTGCTCTTGAAAGCCTTGCTGCACTGGTCAAACACTACCATTTGTATTAATATTAATTTTACTGAGTATAATTGGGTACCCTTATAAGAACCTTAGAGTAGTTGGCTTTAGAGTGTTCTGATGGCAGTATCTACCGAATAGTCTGGAAAGATGGGGCATAGCTGGTAAATATGTGCCAGCCTTTCGAGGTGTGTGTGTGTGT